>NW_026613679.1:0-63017 GCF_903798145.1 Danio aesculapii | reverse complement strand
CACTGATGCAACCCTTTTTCTTAACTCCAGTGATGTTGTGAGATGTTTCGATTAACAAATCTACGCAAGAAAGAATGAAAAGACGTGCATTTGAAAAGACATTGTGCCATAGTCCTATGCCGACCTTTATGTAGCTTAATCCACGTAATGTAATTGGGAAAACACGATTTTAATTATTAGTTGATTATGGATAGCAGCAGATTAACTGATTTTTTTTTTAACTAGACTATAAGTTATTCAGGCAACCTGGTGAAAGGGGTGGTTCTTTTTTTCTTAAAAAATTTTAAGCAGTATTTTTTGCTGGATTAGCTTGTACCAAAAACATTTCCTATAGATTTAGAAAAAAAAAAGAGAATAATACTTATTTTTTCAAATACAAATTTATTACATCACATATCATTAAAAAATATGCTGGTCAAGTTTTAAATTAAAAACTATTGTCATTTATTAGGCAAACACAAACCGACCAGCACATTTAACTTTCCTCAGTCACAATCAAGCAACAGCCAAATGAGGATTCCGCTTGGTCCTAAAGCCTTCCTCGATGGTTATTTTCACAATTTATTGTTAAATATATCAGACAAAATAAGACAAATAAGCCCGTGTATGGGACAAATTCTGGACCTTTGTCAGTGAAGGGTGGGTCTTTTGAACCACCCCTAGGTACGATTAGCCCATCAACTTTACTTTTTTGATGTAAGTCAAGGGCCCTTAAGCAAATTTTGACAGACTTTGTTTTTTTTTTATATTTATTTTTCACCGAAATTAATCGACGATGAAAGTGTGCGCTAAAACAGCCAAATTCGTAGAAACGCAACAATACGCTTCTGTGAACAGATTCGCTTTGACACTAAACAGGTTTTTTCACTTCTTACGTGAAAAAAATCATATGAGCACTAGATTAATTTATATAGTCTACACAGCTATAAACTGCTCTCATCTCGCAGGCTCGTAGCCAGGGGTGGTTCGAAAGACCCACCCCTCACTGAATTTGTACCATACATGAGCTCATTTTGTCCTAATTTGACTGCTATGCCATAATACTGTGACAATGGGCTGGTTTTTAATTTAAAACTTGAACAGCATCATTTTTTTCTAATGATATATGATGTAATAAATTTGTATTTGAAAACTATAGTATTGTTTTCCTTCTAAATATTTAGGAAATGTTTTGGTATCAACATTTGGTATCAAAAATGTGGTGGATGACCATTTGACAAGCTAATCCAGCAAAAAGAAATTGTGCTTAATGTATTAAAATCTCATATTTAAACAGAAAACTAGGTTAATAACTGCAAAAAGCTCTTTTAGGGAAAAAGAACCACGCTGTTCAACAGGTTGGCTGGTCTCCTCATATCGTTATGATCAGTTTTCCATTTGCTGCTTAGTGTTAATTATAAACCCCTATTCATGATTTTTCGAGCCTATTGCAACACAGAGCTCCCGTATTAACAAGTAATGCTTTCTTCCCTGTTCCTGGATTAAAAATTACAACACATGCCATACTGCAGTCTAATTCGACTAGGAAATGTCATTGTCAAAGACAGAAGAAAGTAATCTATCGAAAGGCAGGCATATTTTTATGTTTATTTCTTATTGTTAATAAACTATTATATATTATATATATATATATATATATAATATATATATATATATATATTATATATATATATATATATATATATATATATATTTTTATATATATATATATATATTATAGATATATATATATATTATTTATATATATAATTTATATATATATATATTTATATATTTTTTAATTCGTCTGTTTTTTAAAATAAAATTATTATATATATATATATATATAATATATATATATATATATATATATATATATATATATATATATAATATTATATATATATATATAAAATAGGTGGCTCAGTGGTTAGCACTGTTGCCTTACAGCAAGAATGTCGCTGGTTTGAGTCCCTGCTGGGCCAGTTGGTATTTCTGTGTGGAGTTTGCATGTTCTCCCCGTGTTGGAGTGGGTTTCCTCGAATGCTCCTGTTTCCCCCAGTCCAAACACATGAGCTATATGAATTGGCCATTGTATGAGTGTGACTGAGAGTGTATGGATTTTTCCCAGTACTGGGTTGCAGCTGTTAGGGCATCCTCTGTGTTAAACATATACTGTATAATTTTGAGGTTAATTTCACTGTGGCAACCCCTGATGAATAAAGGGACTAAGCCGAAGGAAAATGAATTGATAATAGTAATAATAATAATAATAATAATAGTAATATAATCAAGCAGCATACATTTTAATCAGCATTTTAAAATGTTTAAAACAAGATGAAACAATATTTTTTTATTTTTAATTTTTTTATTATGCATTAGTAATTTACAAATACAGCAAAAACAGGCAACAAACTAAATTCCAAAGATAATTATAATAATTACAAAAATAAAATAATAATAAATAAATAAAAACAAAAACAAAAGGAAGACATTTAAAGGACGCCAAAAACAGATTCATATAGCTTACAATTGACAGATGAAACAATATAAGAGCAGGTGCAGGAGTTTAAATGACGTATTAAATGCTTTAGAAAGATTCAGGGAACAATAGTGCGATCTACTGGCGAACTTGTAAAGTGCACTTACATGGAGTAAATCTCTGAGCAATTAAATAACGCCACTATGAAACAATATTAGTTTTGACCTTCCTAAATAAAATAACTTGTTACTTTATTTGCCAGACCATTTTTTAGTTAACAGTTGGTTTCGTTTTCTCATCTTCCCATTTTAGCATTTTCTCATATTTTGATGGTTTAATTTAACTAACTTAATTGTACAGTCATTTAAAGCAACTGTAAAAAAAAAAATTCTAAGGGAATGCAGACTCCCAGGGGCAAGATCCATTTTGTTGGGTTTTATTCACCAATGCCAGTACATGCAATCTCTCCACATGTTATCAGACAAAGACAGGAGCGGACTGCTATTCTGAAGCCACATTACTTAAAGAGCTGCTGGTTAGGGTGATAAGGTGCATAGGTCCTCAATGAGGATCTACAAACAGTGGGCAGAGCTTCAGTGAGCATGTCAGAGGGATTTTTACAGCAACCATTTTGCACTTGTCCCATTGGGACAAATATTTTGGCTATTGCTGTTGAATTACTCCTAATTGACTCCTTAATCCACAACACAATTCCCATTTACAAAATCTAATTCGTAAGTTCAAAACACGATTCAAAAATACACAAATCCAATTCGTAAGTTTAAAATATGATTAATAAATGCACAAACCCAAGTAGTAAGTTCAAGACACAATTCATAAACACACAAATCCTATTCATAAGGGTAAAACACGATTCATAAATACACAAGTCTGATTCCTAAGTTCAAAACAGGATTTGTAAATACACAAATCCGATTCGTAAGCTCAAAACACGATTCATAAATACACAAATCTACGGAGACCTGGTAGGGATGTGGGGTGGGGAAAAAAACAGGTGTAATAAAAAAAAAATTGGTTGAAGAAAAAAAACTGCTTGGGAGAAAAAAAACAGAGTGATAGGAAAACATATTTTGAAGTTTTTTTTGCATCTCGCAAAACTGTTTCTCCACAAACACTTCCTGTTTACTTCATTCATGTAAACCCTCCCGTTTTTGCCGAAATTCTCCTGTATTTTACCATTCTATCCCACTATCATCCTATCATTAAGTATTTTCCCATTTTTCTGATATATTTTTAATCTTGAATGCACGCTGAAATTAATATTAAAGTGTCTGCATTCACTTTCTTTACATTAAAGTTGTGCGCCCCTCACATTTCTGCAAAAAATTATTTATACCTTTTCATAGGACAGCACTGCAGAAATGACTCTTTGACACAATGAAAAGTAGTCAGTGTAAAGTTTGTTAAGCAGTGTAAATTTATTGTTTATATAATAACTATATAATTATAAAATAACTAAAAATACAGCCAATAATAGCTGAACCCCTGCCAACAAAAGTGAGTACACCCCTAAGAAAAAAATTGAAATGTTAATATTTTGTGTGGCCACCATCATTCTCCAGCACGGCTTTAATTCTCCTGGGCATGGAGTTGACCAGAGCTTCACAGGTTGCCACTGGAATCCTCTTCCGCTCCTCCATCACAACATCACGGAGGTGGTGGACATTTGACACCTTGTGCTCCTCCAGGTTCCTTTTCAGGATGCTCCAGATGTGTTCTATGGGGTTTAGGTCTGGAGACAAGCTTGGCCAGTCCATCACCTTTACCCTGAGCTTCTTTAGCAAGCCAGTAGTCATCTTGGAGGTGTGTTTGGGGGTCATTATCATGCTGGAACACTGCTTTGCGGCATAGTTTCCGGAGGGAGAAGATCTTGCTCTGCTTAAGTATGTCACAGTACATGTTAGAATTCATGTTTCCCTCAATGAAATGTAGCTCCCCGATGCCAGCAGCATGCATGCAGCCCCACATCCTGACACTCCCACCACCATGTTTAACGGCTGCCACACACGCTTGACACCATCTGAACCAAATAGGTTTATCTTGGTCTCATCAGACCACCGGACATGGTTCCAGTAATCTTGGTCCTTAGTTTGCATGTCTGCAGCAAATTGTGTGCGAGCTTTTTTGTGCAGAAGAGGCTTCCTTCTAGGACGGCAACCACGCAGACCAATTTGATGCAGTGTGTGCTGTAGGGTCTGAGCACATACAGGCTGACCTTCCATCCCTTCAATTTCTGCAGAAATGCTGGAAGCACTCATCCGTCTGTTTTTCAACAGCAATCTTTGGATGTGACGCTGAGAACATGCACTCAGCTTCTTTGGCTGACCATAGCGAGGCCTGTTCTGAAAAGAACCTTTCCTCTTAAAGCGCTGGATGGTCTTGGCCATTGTGCTGCAGAGTGTTGGCTATCTTCTAATAACCTAGGCCATCTTTATGCAAAGCAACAATTTGTTTTCAGGTCTTCTGAGAGTTGTTTGCCATGAGGTACCATGCTGAACTTTCAGTTGCCAGGTTGAGAAAGTGAAAAAGCTTTTATACCAAATTTAACTCACTAACTATCTGGTGACACCTGAGACTCTGTAACTCTGAGTCACATGACACAGGGGAAGGAAAATGACTGACTGTGCTGAATTTGTACATTTTCGCTTAGGGGTGTACTCATTTTTGTTGCCAGGGGTTCAGCTATTATTGCCTGTTTTTTGGTCATTTTGAGGGGACAGTAAATTTACACTGCTAAACGAACTTTACACTGACTACTTTTCATTGTGTCAGAGTCATTTCTGCAGTGTTGTCCTATGAAAAGGTATAAATAAATATTTGCAGAAATGTGAGGGGTGTACACTTTGTGACATACTGTGTGTGTGTATGTAAGTATGTATATGTATGTATATGTATGTATATATATATATATATATATATATATATATATATATATATATATATATATATATATATATATATATATAGATAGATAGATAGATAGATAGATAGATAGATAGATAGAATTTTCCTCCAGCTTATTCCCTTATTCATCTGGGGTTGCCACAGATGAATGAACCGCCAACTTATCCAGCGTATGTTTTACACAGCGGATGCCCTTTCAGCTGCGACCTAGTACTGGGAAACACCCATACATTCTCAGTCTCTCACACACATTCACTACGGCCAATTTAGTTTATTCAATTCATGCAACGAACATGCAATCTCCACACAGAAATGCCAACTGCCCCAGCCGGGACTCGAACCAGCGACCTTCTTGCTGTGAGGTGACTGCTAACCACTGAGCCATCACGCCGCCCATTATTTATATATACATGCACAAAATGTTTTATTTTTACACTATCATTTTATTTATCTATTAGCATTAATAGCAGCTACAATAGCATATTATAGCATTATTAATGATATTTTTTACTTTATCTTCAGTCATTTGTTTTTCATGACAGTAGCTATGTTTCCATCCACCTATTTTTATGCGCATTTTGCATATGCGCATAAAACCGGTTGATGGAAACGCCATGATGCGTATAAAATTTGAAAATGCGCATAAAAGACTTATGTGCATAATTGAGTAGGATAAACTTTTTATTCGATGAGAAAAGATGCACATAAACTACGATGGAAACACTTTTACGCACAAATTTCAGTATGCGCATTAAAAAAGGTCATGTGATTTTGTTATAAGAGATCATGTGATGATGAAAATGTGCATGAATGGACAAACCAGCAGGCTGAGCACACTGTAAACCATCTGAACTGTTGTTTTGGTCATTCTAAAACGCCTTACCGTTTAAGTATTAGTGTTATTATATTAATGACCTCCAGAATCAAGAGCGTCTGTGCTCCGCGTCTGACACCTTCAAAAGCCACCGCGCGTTCATTGCGTGTCAGGATTGCCTTCTGAGGCGCAAGTCATTTATTAGATGAAGAAAGATTGACTCAGCTTCTCCTACCGCAGTAAATTCAGTTTTACTGTTGATATTTGGCGCCAGTTAATCAGGAAATGACGATTTTGTTCACTTTGACTCGTTGGATGGAAACGCTGCTTTATTCGCCTGTCTTCAATGCCATAATCAATTTTTGCGCATAAAGTTCATTCGCATTTTTGGATAGAAACATAGCTAATTACAATTCTAATTAAGTCTATACTTGCATAAAAGGCATCTTTAATTTAAGTTAATTGAGTCCATTCAAGGTTTTTCTTGCACACTGTATTAGGAATTAGAGAATAAAAGTCAGTTTATGAAATAGAAAGGACTGAATGCTTTCTGACCTCATGTGAACTATACTTTTGAGCTCTTTTAAGAGATATACCTGTGTATACCCAGCAGAGGGCAGGATTGAATTTACTATGAGTTGATTACACCTACACAAGTTTACTTTCTCACATCAAAAATATGTGAAAATACACACCTGTATAAACCACATGCCCCTGTAATAATGGCACTAAAACAATGTTAACTCAACATCTGTAATTTCTTTCCAAAATCTCTGACTTTTTATATGGAGCACTTTACAGTTTCATCAGATCCATGCATTAACAAAGGACAGTGAATAAATTTAGAAATTTCCAGAAATTATTTTCATATAAATCCAGAAAAATAAATGTTGTAGGCCTAGTAAAGACATACTACTTTCTTAAAAAATCTCTTTACGCTGATCACAATGCAAAGCTGTTATAGCTATTATTCATCATCATCTGTTAGTATAATAAATTATAATGTGTAATAGTATAAGAAAAAGCTAAAAAGATCACCTAGAAGCCCCATTCAAAGAGCATTCAGAGAGATAAAGGGCTTCTAAAATTATCTGCTGTAAACATGATTGGTTGCGCAATGTTATTCAACAGCAAGGAATGTGACTGCGCGACATTCCTCTCATGGTGACATTCTGAAAATGGGCGTTTTATTTACCACTGATTGTATCTTCTTCAACTTGAATCGTTTTTATAAAGGAATCTGTCAGCACCGAATAATACAGAAGGCGTGAAAGCGGAAGAATGCTAAAATAGCAGTATCCCTCAGGTAGTGATTCAAAAAGTGTCAACACTACTAAGTTTTACTAAAAAAATGCTTTGGCAAAAGAAACCCTGCGTAATGTTACAGACAGAATTCATTTCACTTTTTACACTCTTGAACAATAAGATGACGTGCGTAGTTCTAAAAAGAAATGTAAGGTTATGTAAGATGTCTTCTGTCTTCATTCAAATGAAATCTCCTGTCATTTTAGACCACATGCATGATTATTGAAGGAGACCTATTATGCCCATTTTACAAGATGTAAAAAGTCTCTGATGTCCCTAGAGTGTGAAGTTTCAGCTTAAAATACTACACAAATAATCTTTTTTGTAACTCTGAAACTGCAACTTTTATGATGCGTTTAAATGTGGATAAATCGTCAAGCGCGAGTGAGCTAACTTGTAATTCATTCGCGCATGACGATTCATCCACATCTGGTGAATCATGCGAATAAAGCGGCGAGAGTTGAGTGTTTTGCACATTTGACAGGCTTAACACATGAATCACTCGAGTTGGAAAATCTGACCTCAAGAAAACATTCGTGCTGCATTAACCCACCAGGAGCTTTCTCTTGTAGGGGTGTGATTATGACATAGCACCTGTTGTTGGTGTCCCAAGGGGAAATCCTCTTGCCATCACTTGACAACAGCTCATCAAACTGGGCTCAGCTCAGTCGGAAGTCGGTTCATTATCGGACCGGTCGGACTCAGACATGGCGCTAAACCAATCTAAGCTGTGCCAAAAACAGCTACTATCTCAATAAAATCCATGTTAGCCAGTTAGCAACGAAGCTACAGTCACTGGGCAGACAGAAGCCCCGCCCATTATGCAAATCCGCATCTATTGTGAAGCAAATATGACGTGTGAATGAAGTGTGTAAACTCAATGTTCACATATTTATGCACTTATAGCGTGATTTATTTGTGCGTGCTGCTGCATCTGGTATGAAAACAGCATTAGGCTTTGATCCAAATTGGGCTGTTTTGGTGTATGTTGCTTTAAATTCAAATTAGATTGTGCTCTTTTAAAATGAGGACGGGGCTACAACTGTCTATGTGTCAGCATAGTGGCAGATTCAAAACAGGAATAACGTTATCTTTCTGAAAAGCTGAATAATGTTACTACTGACATCATCTTCAGCAGGTATGTTGTAAAAAATTCTAATGGCGTATGGCTGCTTCTCACTCAAGGCTGTTTATGCTAATGAGGGAGAGATTGTTACTAATGGACGGGTCTTTCCTCCTTTGGTGACACGTACAAACGGAGAATGTCAATGAAAGTGTTTCTGCAGACAGTTTTATACAGTGTATAATAAACACTGTGACAGTGTAATAATAAAGAAATAGAATTAATAATTTTTTATTTTACCATTAGAGTAAATATTTAAATATTGGTTATATTTAAACATTGCTGCCACACAACTGTGTTTAAACCCCTTGTAAAAGGGATTTTTGCATAATAGGTCCCCTTTAAAAGTAAAAACATCACCTTCAGTATAGGGCTGTGCAATTAATCGCAATCGCAAAAAAAATCGCGATTTAAGCACCTGCAATTAAGGTCTAAACCGCATAAGGCTGCAATTTTTATCTTTTATTTATTTCGAATTTTATTCAGAATATGTTCTTGTGCGCATGATTTTAATATGCTAACCAATCAGAGCTGAC
Organism: Danio aesculapii; assembly: GCF_903798145.1. NCBI lineage: Eukaryota > Metazoa > Chordata > Actinopteri > Cypriniformes > Danionidae > Danio > Danio aesculapii. The sequence continues at coordinate 53,853 of NW_026613679.1, read as the reverse complement.
GCAGCGTACTGGGCAATTAAAGCTAAGCTGAGCAAGAGAAAGATGTTAACCAGCTCACTCCACGCATGACGAAGTTGAGTGGGATAACCGAATAGGTGAGCGGGAGGAAAGAACATAAAATATGGATGCAGGTCAAAATATAAATGATTTGGTGCCAAAGAGAAATTCAACGTCAGCCATTTAGGAGTATTTTGGATTCAGGAGAGAGGATGTGTCACTGAGCATGGTAATTTGCGAGACTTGTGAAATGATTATTCCAACAAAACGAAGCAATACCACAAATCTGTTTCAACTCTTAAAAAGCGTAATAGAATGAGCATGAGCAATACATGTTGACAAAGTCCATGGAAACAAACAAAAGCACACCTCAAAGCCAGTCCGAACAGACTGAACAAGTATCCATTGTTCAAGCATTTGCAAGCGCCGTGCCTTATGAGAAAGGGTCAAAACGGCCAAAGAAATTACAGACGCAATCACCTATCACATATGCAAAGATATGAGGCCTGCGCACATCGTCAGTAAGACAGCTTCCGAAGACTAAAACACTTGACAAAAGATATCAGCTGCCATCTCACACTCTTTTCAAACGATTTGGTATTCCCGAAATGTATGAGAAATGTAAGGGCATTCAACACAAGCTCAAGCAGGTTTACTGAATACTTCGCCATGACCACAGATATGTGGTCCAGCAGAACGAGCCGAGTTTAACGGTCCACTGTATTAATAACAACTTTAAAATGAAAAGTCGATGTTTGCAAACAGCATTCTTCCCAGAAGATCCAACTGGAGAAAATATATCTGAAGGTTTAAAAGAAGCTTAGCATCATGGGGACTTTGTGAAGAGCAACAAGTGTCTATCACCACATTTATTTTATGTTGTTTATTTTAAAGACAATTTTACTACAGTTTTGTTTATTTAACTGTTATTTCATTGTGAAATGTTTTATTATGCACTTCCTGTGCACTGAATACATTTGGAATGTATGTATATAGCTTGTATGAAAAAGCAAAAACACCAGCCAAAATCGCAAATAAAATCGCAATCGCAATATTCGTTCATAAAATGGCAATATGATTATTTTGTCCATATTGCACAGCCCTACTTCAGTACACTGTTTGCAATGTTTAATATCTTATTTTGATTATAGGGTGATTATTATGATTATAAAAGGTGACATTCAGAAGTTTTGTTCCATGTATTATTAACTTTAATTCTGATTGACAAGACTAAGTTGCATGTCATAAATCACAAATGACAAATCTTGAGGTTTCGAGTCAAGCTTGTAATGCAAACAAGCAAGAAAGACTGGTCACGGCAGTGGTTCAGCTTCACAGCTAACAACTCAAGTCCTACAGCAAATAAGTTCAAGATAGATAGTACTTAGCGGAGGTTATGTTAAAAGAAACACTATTTGATTCTGTTTGTTGAAAATAGCTTGCTTTTAAAATAAAGTAAGCCACTACAATTTAATTTTAAACATAACATAAAACATTTACTCAGAATGATATGCCAAGTATGTCTAAAAGAGAGTTTCAGCTAGGGCTGCATGATATTGTAGAAATCTGATATTGTATATTACATTTTTTCTGTGATAAATATTGCGATATGAAAACCGTTTGACAAGTAAGTTTTAATAGCGCTTGGAGTCCAACAGTATTCATGTGTTGAAATTGAATAACCACAATAGAATAAAAATGCTTTTCTTACTTTGTTTGGTCTTGTTTCCAGTCCAAATATCAACACTCTTAAAGCAAGTAAAAATTTACTTTTGTTTTCACCGTCAGAAGAATTAATTCACAATTAAGAGATTTTCCTTAGAACAATCTAAATTATTTGTTAGTGGGATAAGTGAAATAATCTGGTTTTCGCTTTGAAATGTTTATTACATTTCAAATTATATTTGGACTACAAACAAGACTTTTTATATAATTTTTTTTGCATAAATCATATAATTCTATCCAGATACAGAGATTAAATACAATTCTGTAGCTCCTGCTCAACTATAATTCAAACTCAACATTGGATATCTTTTCAATGTGACTATTGTGGTTGCACACATTGCGATATCGATGCTAAAATTATATATTGTGCACCTCTAGTTTCAGCCATCATAAAAGTATATTTGAAATATATTAAATTACATTTAAAATAAAAGTTTCTTTTGACATTAATGGTTTCATATTTCAGATTACTTTCATTTTATACATTAAAATGTGTCCTGTTTTAAGTTTTTTAATGATTATCATGCAATTTCATTGAACAAAATATGCTCACGAAATTAGTTTTGTCACGATACTGGAATTCGGTACCAATCTATACTGAAATTTTAAAATCATCCATTTCCTGCTAACGTTTGAGCGCTGTTGACGTTCTTAAGAGCCGCTGATTTGCCATTGTGTTCACGTGCTCAACAGAAATGACTGTGATTGGCTTTGAAGGTCATCAGTTCAGCCGTGATTCATCAGTGTATCGCTCGTATGTCAGCTTATAGACAAACCAGCTGATCAACGTGACTTTGAAATGCTCCAGTGTCCCTGTATCTGTGGTTACACTTCGTAAACAGCGATGAGTGCAGTGATATGATGACCTTCACGACCAATCACAATCATTTCTGTTGAGCATGTGAACACAGTGGCAAATGAGCACTGTTTAAGAACGCCCTCAACAGCGCTCAAATGTTCACTGGAAATGGACGTTTTTTACATTTTAGTACTGATAGGTACCGAATTCCAGTATAGTGACAACCCTACACTAAATGTAACTCTTCTTTATTTCCCTAAAAGTATCTCAGTCATTCTTCCACAGTGTACATGCAGTCACAACTCTAGCTTCTTGTTGTACATATTGAAGGGGGAGTTTAATTTGCTGTGAAAATGCCACAAATAATAGGCAGAATAATTATTGTTCTGTCCCATCCAGTTGTATTGTGTTCCAATAGCGTAAAAGCGTGTTCCAAAAGCAGTTTGGTTACTTAAGTGACTTTACTGCTAATTGTTCTTCTCAATATATTTATCTTTTTGTAAAACTACAACAAAGAGGGGGAAAGTATGTACATATTTACATTTACTTTAACAAATTAAATTCAACTGGCAGTGCAATTTAACTAATGTACATAGTTTTCTATGCAAATCTTATTAAGCATATGGGGAAAATCTATTAAATAATCGAATATTTTTATCGAATATTAGCAAAATGATCATATTTGTTTTACCACCAGCATAACATGTAAGGCAGTGTTTCCCAACCCTGTTCCTGGAGGCACACCAACAGTACATATTTTGGATGTCTCCATTATCTGACCCATTCATTTCAGGTTTTGGACTCTCTTCTGATGTTATGATAAGATGATTCAGGTGTGTTTGATTAGGGAGAGGTTGAAAATGTGGACTGTTGGTGTGCCTTCAGGAACAGGGTTGGGAAACACTGGTGTAAGGCATTAAAAAGTGTTTGTAGAACAAAATACAAGTGGAATAAAACTGATGATAATCAAACGCCCCTTGAATATTTACAAAAATACAGCTTTAGTAAAAACAGAGCACTTACATATATTTTAATGTTTAAATCAGCCACAGAAATAAAACGCCTATGTTACTCTCGACCGTACAGGGGGATATCAGAGCACCCGAAGGAAACCCACACAAACACGGGGAGAACTTGCAAACAGAGGCTTGAGCCGGGGCTTGAACCAGTGGCCTTCTTGATGTGAGGCGACAGTGTTAACTACTAAACCACCGTGCCACCTAAATAGATCAATCAAATTCATTGAAACCTTAAGATCAAGCTATAACAAGCCCTGACAAAGTATGTTTGCAAGGGAAGACATCATACGCAGTTTGAAATAACATTAAGATTTTATTTAAATTAACATAAATATCTTGTACATTTTGAATAAATATACATTCGTTTTGTAGCTTAACACCAACGTCATCTCCAAATTTCTTGTGCAAATATATATTAAATCCTTCATTTGTTTTTAAATAATCTCTGTTTTACACAATTCATGCCATCTCAATAAATATGTTTACCTGATTAAAATACGATCTCTCATTATTAACACATACTAGACAAAGAAGAGTTATAAATAGTCTTAAACCAGCAGACAGATTAATAAAAGCGATACATATAAAATACTTTCCTGAAAAGGACAACAGCATAACAAGCTGCTGTTAAATAAATAAATTGTGCTCTTGAGAATCAATTCAAGTTTTAAGCTTACATTTATATTGCAATTTCCTTACTTTTATAGCATGCTAAGAATTGTAATTAATACATAGAGATAAATAACATAACATGCTAACTAAATACAGTAGATTATGTCTTGCTGAACATGGAGCATAGTTGATTTATTGTTATGGCATCTAAAAGAAAAACCTCAATAATTTTGCCAATATAATGAACCATGTTACTTGTTGCAAGCTTGATTCAATCTTTAATCCGCTTGATGCTGTGGTTATAGCAGTTGTAGAAGCTGCGGTTGTAGCAATGACTGTAAGAAAAAAGATGAACACATTAGAGAAAATGTAAGGTCGGCTTTCCTTTCATTCCAGCCCAAATGCTATGTATGTTTGGAGACTTAAACTTACCTGAACCGTTGACGGAAACCGTTTGAGGATTGATGTTGAGTGGACTGACCACTCCCGTTCCCACTGCTGCCAGAAGGGTGTCTGATATCTCTTGAACTGTTGGGGATTGCTCAACTACTGTGGTGTTGAAGAGGAGTTGTGTGTTTGTGATGACTGACCCTCGGCTGGAAAGCATAAAAGAGTGTCAAACAGGATTCCTTAAAGGACTTATCAAAATAAGCTCAATATCACAGCAGGCGCAATGATAATACGCAGCTCCTGAAAATAGCCCCCAGCTAGGTAACTTCTAAATGTCTTTGTGGTTCAGTGCCATGCCGTGCCGTGCACAGACTCTCAAATGGGCAGGTGCTCATTCACGCTACATGGGTGGGGGGAGGGGGGGTTCTGCCTACAACCATGGTACATGGCAGCAAAGTTCATTAAATATCACACTGGAATGAAAGTATAGTTACTATTATTCTCAAACATAACTTTTAATCCACATTTAACCACAGAGCATCTTATAACTAGAGCATTTTGTGAGCAAAATATTTAAAATTAATAAATAAATTAAAAATACAGTCTTCAAATAATTGGTATTTTTTTAAAAAGTACGTTTTAAAGACACGATTCATCAGCGGACCGCTCGTATGTCAACTTATAGACAAACCAACTGATCTTCGTGGCTGTGAAACACTCAGTGTCCCTATATCTGTGGTTACACTCAGTAAACAGTGCTGAGTTTGGTGAACTGAGGACCTTCACGGTCAATCACAGTCATTTCTGTTGAGCATGTGAACACAATGGCAAATCAGTGCTGTTTATAAATGGACGTTTTTAAAATTTCAGTATCAATTGGTACCCAATTCCAGTATCGTGACAACACTAACAATTTATTAACCGGTTATTATTGAATCACTCCACGACATATCCAAAAAATATCGTTATTGTAATAATAGTATATGCGATATCCAGAGTTTTTATAAACTAATTTCGAGAGGATCACACGCTTACGATTGGGATGTAGATTGTCCCGCACTAACAATCCCATACCAATCATTGATAGATGAGGTGATTCTTCAAGATGAAGATGGTTAAGGTAATGAAATCAAGCTATTCAAATGTGTTTGGATTTATCTAATTGGCATATCGTGTGATTGTTAATGCGAGACCAGCCGTGGTCAATCAAAAGCTCTGAGAAACCAGGTATATCTTGTGCTGCAACGCTCTAGCTAATAGCAGAGCAGCACCTATGTAGGAAATGGGTTTAAGGATAGTAAAGGCCCATCTGATTGGTCAAATTTAAACAACCTCTGCATGCAACACACATATGCCTGGCTCATAAAATATATAAAAATAATAAAATATATAAATATTGGATTTATCTGATTGGTATATGGTGTGATTGTTATTGCGAGACCAGCCTTGGTCAGTCATAAGGATGTGAACCTCTAGAAATTAGTTTATAAAAAGCTCTCTGAGATATGGATATCGCATATACTATTATTGCGATAATGATATTTTTCTGATTTGTCGTGCAGTGATTCAATGAGCTATGCTAAGCTAAAAGGACTCCTGCTATGAGTCTATTTTCAAGAAGTGGAGTGTTCCTTTAAGATATATAATTAAAAATAATCAGGACAGCATAATTCTGCATTTACCTGAAACTTAACACAATCACTTCGATGAAACCGGGATATTTGGCTCTGTAGATTGGGGTAAGCTGTAACAGAATAAAACCTTAATGAGAATTCATTAAATTTTTTATTGATTGCTGTTGATTTCCGTATCGATTATAGGGGAAAACGAATTATGTCATTGTATTTAAACTTACCTCTGCTGTGACCAGCTGAACTCTCTTCTTGTAAACCTGAGAGGTTTTATCATCGAGTTCGACTGTATATACATCATAAGAGTGGAACACCAAAAATGTTATATACACCGGTATTATTGGTATAGATGTAGTAGTAGTCGTAGTAGTAGTAGTTGTAGATGTTGTAGTAGATGATGTCACTTTAGTTGTGGAAGTCGTTGAGGGTGTTTTTGTTGTTGCTGATGTAGTTGTTGTAGCTGTTGTTGTAGGTGTTGTTGCTGTTGTTGTTGCCACTGTTTTATTTGTTGTTGGTACTGTTGTTGATGTTGCTGGAGTTGTTGCTGCTGGAGTTTGTGTTGTTGTTGTATTTGTTATTGCTGATGTCATAGGTGTTGTTTCTGTTGTATTTGTTGTTGTTGCTGTTGTTGTTGTTGCTGTTGTTGCTGTTGGTGTATGTGTTGTTGCTGTTGTATTTGTTGTTCTTGCTGTTGTTGTCGGTGTTGTTGCTGTTTTATTTGTTGATGTTGCTGCTGTTGTAGGTGTGGTTGTTGTTGTATTTGTTGTTGCTGATGTTGTAGGTGTTGTTGCTGTATGTGTTGTTGCTGTATTTGTTGTTGCTGTTGTTGTAGGTGTCGTTGTTGTTTTATTTGTTGATGTTGCTGGTGTTGTAGGCGTTGTTGCTGTTGGTGTATGTGTTGTTGCTGTTGTATTTGTTGTTGTTGCTGATGTCGTAGGTGTTGTTGCTGTTGGTGTAGGTGTTGTTGCTGCTGGTGTATGTGATGTTGCTGTTGTATTTGTTGTTGTTGCTGATGTTGTAGGTGTTGGTGTATATGTTGTTGTTGTTGTATTTGTTATTGCTGATGTCATAGGTGTTGTTGCTGTTGGTGTATTTGTTGTTGTTGCTGTTGTATTTGTTGTTGCTGATGTTGTAGGTGTTGTTGCTGATGTTGTAGGTGTTGTTGCTGTTGGTGTAGGTGTTGTTGCTGCTGGTGTATGTGATGTTGCTGTTGTATTTGTTGTTGTTGCTGATGTTGTAAGTGTTGGTGTATATGTTGTTGTTGTTGTATTTGTTATTGCTGATGTCATAGGTGTTGTTGCTGTTGGTGTATATGTTGTTGTTGCTGTTGTATTTGTTGTTGCTGATGTTGTAGGTGTTGTTGCTGTTGGTGTATATGTTGTTGTTGTATTTGTTATTGCTGATGTCATAGGTGTTGTTGCTGTTGTATTTGTTGTTGCTGATGTCATAGGTGTTGGTGTAGGTGTTGTTGTTGCTGTTGCATTTGTTGTTGCTGTAGGTGTTGTTGGTGTATGTGTTGTTGTTGCTGTTGAATTTGTTATTGCTGATGTCATAGGTGTTTTTGCTGTTGTTGCTGCAGGTGATGTTGCTGTTGTATTTGTTGTTGCTTCTATTGTTGTAGATGTTGTTGCTGTTGGTGTAGGTGCTGTTGCTGTTGTTGTAATTGTTGTTGGTGCTGTTGTTGCATTTATAACTGTAAGAAAAAACAATCAAATTAATTAGACAGCCATAAGCCATATTCTCCATTGTCATTAATAGCAACTTAGATAAGCAGAGTTAAATATGTAAAAATTAGCGGAGTAAAATTAATACAGTAGTTACCAAATTCAGTATTTGGGACACATCACATTTTGAATGCACATTTTGTATATCATATTGACAATGTTTTAGTTGAAGTAGCTCTCTGCTTGCTATCTTAAATAAGATAATAAGACAAAATGTGAAGTGTGGTGGGACTTTAAGATATTATATATATATATATATATATATATATATATATATATATATATATATATAATTTTTTTGTATAGTCTTGTACTTGATCAACTCTAGTCATCACAGACCCCTATTCATATTCAAGTGTTTTCTCCAATTGGAGATGAAATAACTGGTGTTTGACAAATCATACATTTCTGGTTATTCATATTGCTATGATCAGCTGCTCCTCTGTCTTGACCGAGTTATCAGTGTTGTTTTGGAAAAATGTGAAGCTGATTTGACCATCATTTTCACATGATGCAACGTGTAATTGATACAACATGGTATTCTTATGTGTGGCACTATACTCATATTCATAAGACGAGCTAGATAAAATTAGCCTATACATTATATTAGATCTAGGCTACTGAGCAAATAATGTACCGTTTTGTCAGTATTTGCAATGCATGCCTTAAAACTTACCTGAACCATTGACTGAAAGTGTCTGAGGATTTATGTTCAGTGGGTTCACACTCCCATTTTTCACGGCTGTCATAAGAGTGTCTAAAATCTCCCAAACTGATGGGCCCGATTGTGAGGAGTTGAAAGCTAGTTGTGATATTGTGATGATTGACCCTGGCCTAGAATACATAAAAGATAGTTAAGATTTCTTAATGAACTAAATGGAAACAATCAGCACTGCAACATTGCATACATATTTACCTGAAACCTATGACAATCACTTCAATGAAGGATGGATATTTGGGTCTGAAGACTGGGGTAAGCTGTAACAAAGGAAAATTGGTTGTCACAACTATAAACACTGATGTTCAATGTACTCTAAAAAACTTTGTCTTAGGGTATCTCACCTGGCTTTTAACAAGATGAACTCTGTTCGTGTAATTCTGAGAGTTTGAATCATTGAGGTCAGCTGTATATGTGTCATAAGAGTGGAACACTAGATCTGTTAGATACACAGGTATTTTTGTAGTTGTGGTAATGAGTGCTTTAGTTGTGAATAATCTTGTGATTGTTGTTGTTGCATTAGAGATTGGAGTAGTGCTTGAAGAAGGAGTCACTGAAGCAAAAACAGAAGATGTTCTACTTGATTCTGTGCCTATTCCACCACTTGCGAAAGTTAAGGTGGTTGCTGACAATTCCTTTGTAGGTGATGTGGGCATTGTAGCTGTAGTAAGAGTTTTATTTTCGAAGGCTGTTGTGAACAGAGATGCCAAGGTCAGAGTAGTTGTGGTGGATGTTTCACCAGTAATGGATGAAGAGGGCTGTGTTGTTGTTATAGAAGATACTTCTACAGTAGTGTTATATGTTTCAACTGTGGAGGGCTCTGTTGTTGTTGTAGATGTTACTTCAGTAGGGGTGTATGTTTCAGCAGAAAATGTCATAGAGGACTCTGTTGTTGTTGTTGTTGTTGTAGTTGATGTTAATTCTTGAGTAGTGGTGGATGATTCAGCTGTTGTTGTGGAGGGCTCTGTTGTAGATGTATCTGCAATAGTGGTAAACATTTCTGTAGCAGAGGTTGTGGAAAGTTCTGTTGTTGATGTAAGTGTTACTGCTTCAGTTATAATGGATGCTTCAGCAATAGTTGTTATGTAGGGCTCTGTTGTAATAGCTGTTACTACTTCAGTAGTGGCAAATGTTTCAGCAGGAGTTGTAGTGGAGGCCTCTGTTGTTGTCAATGTTACTACTTCAGTAGTGGTGGACATTTCTGTAGGAGAGTTTGTGGATGGCTCTGTTGTTGTAGACGTTACTGCTTCAGTAGTGGTATATGATTCAGCGGGAGAAGTTATGGAATGCTCCATTGTTGTAGTAAATACTACTTCATCTGTAGTGATGGATGTTTCTGTAGGAGTAGTAGTAGAGGCCTCTGATGCTGTAGATGTTACTTCTTCAATAGTAGTAGATGTTTCAGCTGTTGTTGTTGTGTATGTTTTGGCAAGAGTTGTCATTGAGGCCTCGGTTGTAGTTATATCTTCACTAGTTGTGAATATTTCTGTAGGAGAGGTTATAGAGGGCTCTGTTGTTGTACTAGATTTTACTGCTTTGCTAGTGGTGGATGTTTCAACAATTGTTGTTGAGGTTACTGCTTCAGTAGTGGTGGATGTTTCAGTAGGTGATGTTGTGGAGGCCTCCATTGTTGTAGAAGAAGCTACTTCTTCAGTAGTGATGGATGTTTCAGTAGGAGTTGTTGTGGAGGCCTTTGATGTTGTAGATATTACTTCAATAGTGGTAGATGTTTCAGCTGTTGTTGTGGATTGCTCTGTTTTTGTAGTAGACATTACTTCTGCAGTTGTAGTGTATGTTTCGCTCAGAGTTGTCATGGGGGCCTCAGTTGTTGTAGATATATCTTCTTCAGTAGTTGTAGAAATTTCTGTTGGAGAGGTTGTGGAGACCTCTGTGGTTGTTGTAGATGTTGTTGCTTCAGTGGTGGTGGACATTTCAGTTGTAGTTGTTGTGGAGGGCTCTGATGTTGTAGTAGACATTTCTTCTGCAGTTGTGGTGTATGTTTCGGCAAGAGTTGTCATAGAGGCCTCTGTTGTTGTAAATGTATCTTGTTTAGTAGTTGTGGACATTTCCATAAGAGAGGTTGTGGAGGCCTCTGTTGTAGTAGATGTTACTGCTTCCATAGTGGTGGATGTTTCAGCAATTGTTGTTGGAGTAGATGTCACTGCTTCAGTAGTGGTGGATGTTTCAGCAGTTGTTGTAGTGGAGGGCTCTGAAGTTGTAGTAGACATTACTTCTGCAGTTGTGGTGTATGTTTCGGCAAGAGTTGTCATAGAGGCCTCTGTAGTTGTAAATGTATATTCTTCATTAGTTGTGGAAATTTCTGTAATAGAGGCTGTGAACGCCTCTATTGTTGTGGTGGATGTTACTGCTTTAGTAGTGGTGGATGTTTCAGCAACTGTTGTTGTGGAGGGCTCTGTTGATGTAGTAGATGTTTCTTCTGCAGCAGTGGTAGATGTTTCAGCAGGAGTTGTTGTGGAGGGCTCTGTTGTTGTAGGAGATGTTTCTTCTGCAGTAGTGGTGGATGTTTCTTCAAGAGTTGTTGTATAGGGCTCTGCTGTTGAAGTAGATGCTACTTTTGCAGCAGTGGTGGATGTTTCTTCATGAGTTGTCGTGGAGGGCTCTGTTGTTGTAATGGATGTTACTTCTACAGTAGTGGTGAATGTTTCTTCAAAAGTTGTTGTGGAGGGCTCTGTTGTTGTAGTAGATGTTACTTCTGCAGTAGTGGTGGATGTTTCTTCAAGAGTTGTTGTGGAGGGCTCTGTTGTAGTAGATGTTGCTTCTGTAGTAGTGGTGGATGTTTCTTCATGAGATGTTGTGGAGGGCTCTGTTGTTGTAGTAGATGTTACTCCTGCAGCAGTGGTGAATGTTTTCCCAAGAGTTGTTGTGTAGGGCTCTGTTGTTGTAGTAGATGTTACTTCTGCAGTAGTGGTGGATGTTTCTTCAAGAGTTGTCGTGGAGAGCTCTGCTGTTGTAGTAGATGTTACTTCTGCAGTAGTAGTGAATGTTTCTTCAAGAGTTGTCGTGGAGGGCTCTGTTGTCGTAGTAGATGTTACTTCTGCAGTAGTGGTGGATGTTTCTTCAAGAATTGTTGTGGAGGGCTCTGCTGTTGTAGTAGATGTTACTTCTGCAGTAGTGGTGGATGTTTCTTCAAGAGTTGTCGTGGAGGGCTCTGTTGTTGTTGTAGATGTTACTTCTGTAGTAGTGGTGGATGTTTCTTCAAGAGTTGTTGTGGAGGGCTCTGTTGTTGTAGTAGATGTTACTTCTGCAGTAGTGGTGGATGTTTCTTCAAGAGTTGTTGTGGAGGGCTCTGTTGTAGTAGATGTTACTTCTGCAGTAGTGGTGGATGTTTCTTCAAGAGTTTTCGTGGAGGGCTCTGTTGTTGTTGTAGATGTTACTTCTGCAGTAGTGGTGGATGTTTCTTCAAGAGTTGTTGTGGAGGGCTCTGTTGTAGTAGATGTTACTTCTGCAGTAGTGGTGGATGTTTCTTCAAGAGTTGTCATGGAGGGCTCTGCTGTTGGTGTAGTAGATGTTACTTCTGCAGTAGTGGTGGATGTTTCTTCAAAAGTTGTCGTGGAGGGCTCTGCTGTTGTAGTAGATGTTACTTCTGCAGTAGTGGTGGATGTTTCTTCAAGAGTTGTCATCGAGGGCTTTGTTGGTGTAGTAGATGTTACTTCTGCAGCAGTGGTAGATGTTTCTTCAAGAGTTGTTGTGGAGGGCTCTGTTGTTGTATTAGATGTTACTTCTGCAGTAGTGGTGGATGTTTCTTCAAGAGTTGTCGTGGAGGGCTCTGTTGTTGTAGTAGATGTTACTTCTGCAGTAGTGGTGGATGTTTCTTCAAGAGTTGTTGTGTAAGGCTCCGTTGTTGTAGTAGATGTTACTTCTGAATTAGTGGTGGATGTTTCTTCAAGAGTTGTCGTTGAGGGCTCTGTTGTTGTAGTAAATGTTACTTCTGCAGTAGTGGTGGATGTTTTTTCAAGAGTTGTTGTGGAGGGCTCTGTTGTAGTAGATGTTACTTCTGCAGTAGTGGTGGATGTTTTTTCAAGAGTTGTCGTTAAGGGCTCTGTTGGTGTAGTAGATGTTACTTCTGCAGTAGGGGTGGATGTTTCTTCAAGAGTTGTCGTGGAGGGCTCTGTTGTTGTTGTAGATGTTACTTCTGCAGTAGTGGTGGATGTTTCTTCAAGAGTTGTCATGGAGGGCTCTAGTGTTGTTGTAGATGTTACTTCTGCAGTAGTGGTGGATGTTTCTTCAAGAGTTGTCGTGGAGGGCTCTGTTGTTGTAGTAGATGTTACTTCTGCAGTAGTGGTGGATGTTTCTTCAAGAGTTGTCGTGGAGGGCTCTGTTGTTGTAGTAGATGTTACTTCTGCAGTAGTGATGGGTGTTTCTTCAACAGTTGTTGTGGAGGGCTCTGTTGTAGTAGATGTTACTTCTGCAGTAGTGGTGGATGTTTCTTCAAGAGTTGTCGTCGAGGGCTCTGTTGGTTTAGTAGATGTTACTTCTGCAGCAGTGGTGGATGTTTCTTTAAGAGTTGTTGTGGAGGGCTCTGTTGTAGTAGATGTTACTTCTGCAGTAGTGGTGGATGTTTCTTCAAAAGTTGTCGTCGAGGGCTCTGTTGGTTTAGTAGATGTTACTTCTGCAGCAGTGGTGGATGTTTCTTCAAGAGTTGTCGCGGAGGGCTCTGTTGTTGTTGTAGATGTTACTTCTGCAGTAGTGGTGAATGTTTCTTCAAGAGTTGTCGTGGAGGGCTCTATTGTTGTAGTAGATGTTACTTCTGCAGTAGTGGTGGATGTTTCTCCAAGAGTTGTCGTCGAGTGCTCTGTTGTTGTAGTAGATGTTACTTTTGCAGTAGTGGTGGATGTTTCTTCAAGAGTTGTCATGGAGGGCTCTATTGTTGTTGTAGATGTTACTTCTTCAGTAGTTGCGGATGTTTCTTCAAGAGTTGTTGTGGAGGGCTCTGTTGTTGTATTAGATGTTACTTTTGCAGCAGTGGTGGATGTTTCTTCAAGAGATGTCGTTGAGGGCTCTGTTGTTGTAGTAGATGCTACTTCTGCAGTAGTGGTGGATGTTTGTTCAAGAGTTTTCGTGGAGGGCTCTGTTGTTGTGATAGATGTTACTTCTGCAGTAGTGGTGGCGGTTTCTTCAAGAGTTGTCGTGGAGGGCTCTGTTGATGTAGTAAATGTCACTTCTGCAGTAGTGGTGGATGTTTCTTCAAGAGTTGTCGTGGAGGGCTCTGTTGTTGTAGTAGATGTTACTTCTACAGTAGTGGTGGATGTTTCTTCAAGAGTTGTCGTGAAGGGCTCTGTTGTTGTTGTAGATGTTAATTCTGCAGTAGTGGTGGCTGTTTCTTCAAGAGTCGTCGTGGAGGGCTCTGTTGTTGTAGTAGATGTTACTTCTGCAGTAGTGGTGAATGTTTCTTCAAGAGTTGTCGTGAAGGGCTCTGTTGTTGTTGTAGATGTTAATTCTGCAGTAGTGGTGGCTGTTTCTTCAAGAGTCGTCGTGGAGGGCTCTGTTGGTGTAGTAGATGTTTCTTCTACAGTAGTGGTGGATGTTTCTTCAAGAGTTGTTGTGGAGGGCTCTGTTGCTGTAGTAGATGTTACTTCTACAGTAGTGGTGAATGTTTCTTCAAGAGTTGTTGTGGAGAGCTCTGTTGTTGTTGTAGATGTTACTTCTGCAGTAGTGGTGGATGTTTCTTCAAGAGTTGTAGTCCAGGGCTCTGTTGTTGTAGTAGATGTTACTTCTGCAGTAGTGGTGGCTGTTTCTTCAAGAGTTGTCATTGAGGGCTCTGTTGTTGTGGTAGATGTTACTTCTGCAGTAGTGGTGGCTGTTTCTTCAAGAGTTGTTGTGGAGGGCTCTGTTGTTGTAGTAGATGTTACTTCTGCAGTAGTGGTGGATGTTTCTTCAAGAGTTGTCGTGGAGGGCTCTGTTGTTGTTGTTGTAGATGTTACTTCTGCAGTAGTGGTGGCTGTTTCTTCAAGAGTTGTCGTGGAGGGCTCTGTTGTTGTATTAGATGTTACTTCTACAGTAGTGGTGGCTGTTTCTTTAAGAGTTGTTGTGGAGGGCTCTGTTGTTGTAGTAGATGTTACTTCTGCAGTAGTGGTGGCTGTTTCTTCAAGAGTTGTCGTTGAGGGCTCTGTTGTTGTGGTAGATGTTACTTCTACAGTAGTGGTGGCTGTTTCTTTAAGAGTTGTTGTGGAGGGCTCTGTTGTTGTAGTAGATGTTACTTCTGCAGTAGTGGTGGCTGTTTCTTCAAGAGTTGTCGTGGAGGGCTCTGTTGTTTTTGTAGATGTTACTTCTACAGTGATGGCGGATGTTTCTTCAAGAGTTGTTGTGTAGGGCTCTGTTGTTGTAGTAGATGTTACTTCTGCAGTAGTGGTGGATGTTTCTTCAAGAGTTGTCGTCGAGGGCTCTGTTGGTGTAGTAGATGTTTCTTCTACAGTAGTGGTGGATGTTTCTTCAAGAGTTGTTGTGGAGGGCTCTGTTGCTGTAGTAGATGTTACTTCTGCAGTAGTGGTGAATGTTTCTTCAAGAGTTGTCGTGGAGGGCTCTGTTGTTGTTGTAGATGTTACTTCTGCAGTAGTGGTGGATGTTTCTTCAAGAGTTGTCGTTGAGGGCTCTGTTGTTGTGGTAGATGTTACTTCTGCAGTAGTGGTGGCTGTTTCTTCAAGAGTTGTTGTGGAGGGCTCTGTTGTTGTAGTAGATGTTACTTCTGCAGTAGTGGTGGATGTTTCTTCAAGAGTTGTCGTGGAGGGCTCTGTTGTTGTTGTTGTTGTAGATGTTACTTCTGCAGTAGTGGTGGATGTTTCCTCAAGAGTTGTTGTGTAAGGCTCTGTTGTTGTATTAGATGTGACTTCTGCAGTAGTGGTGGATGTTTCTTCAAGAGTTGTTGTGGAGGGCTCTGTTATTGTAGTAGATGTTACTTCTGCAGTAGTGGTGGCTGTTTCTTCAAGAGTTGTTGTTGAGGGCTGTGTCGTTGTAGTAGATGTTACTTCTACAGTAGTTGCGGATGTTTCTTCAAGAGTTGTTGTGTAGGGCTCTGTTGATGTAGTAGATGTTACTTCTGCAGTAGTGGTGGATGTTTCTTCAAGAGTTGTCGTTGAGGGCTCTGTTGTTGTAATAGATGTTACTTCTGCAGTAGTGGTGAATGTTTCTTCAAGAGTTGTCAGGGAGGGCTCTGTTGTTTTTGTAGATATTACTTCTACAGTAGTGGCGGATGTTTCTTCAAGAGTTGTTGTGTTGGGCTCTGTTGTTGTAGTAGATGTTACTTCTGGAGTACTGGTGGTTGTTTCTTCAAGAGGTGTCGTCGAGAGCTCTGTTGGTGTAGTAGATGTTACTTCTACAGTAGTGGTGAATGTTTCTTCAAGAGTTGTTGTGGAGGGCTCTTTTGCTGTAGTAGATGTTACTTCTGCAGTAGTGGTGATTGTTTCTTCAAGAGTTGTCGTGGAGGGCTCCGTTGTTGTTGTAGATGTTACTTCTGCAGTAGTGGTGGATGTTTCTTCAAGAGTTGTAGTCCAGGGCTCTGTTGTTGTAGTAGATGTTACTTCTACAGTAGTGGTGGATGTTTCTTCAAGAGTTGTTGTGTAGGGCTCTGTTGTTGTATTAGATGTTACTTCTGCAGCAGTGGTGGATGTTTCTTCAAGAGTTGTCGTTGAGGGCTCTGTTGTTGTAGTAGATGCTACTTCTGCAGTAGTGGTGGATGTTTCTTCAAGAGTTGTCGTTGAGGGCTCTGTTGTTGTAGTAGATGTTACTTCTACAGTAGTGGTGAATGTTTCTTCAAGAGTTGTTGTGGAGGGCTCTGTTGCTGTAGTAGATGTTACTTCTGCAGTAGTGGTGAATGTTTCTTCAAGAGTTGTCGTGGAGGGCTCCGTTGTTGTTGTAGATGTTACTTCTACAGTAGTGGTGAATGTTTCTTCAAGAGTTGTTGTGGAGGGCTCTGTTGCTGTAGTAGATGTTACTTCTGCAGTAGTGGTGGATGTTTCTTCAAGAGTTGTAGTCCAGGGCTCTGTTGTTGTAGTAGATGTTACTTCTACAGTAGTGGTGGATGTTTCTTCAAGAGTTGTTGTGTAGGGCTCTGTTGTTGTATTAGATGTTACTTCTGCAGCAGTGGTGGATGTTTCTTCAAGAGTTGTCGTTGAGGGCTCTGTTGTTGTAGTAGATGTTACTTCTGCAGTAGTGGTGGATGTTTCTTCAAGAGTTGTCATGGAGGGCTCTATTGTTGTTGTAGATGTTACTTCTACAGTAGTTGCGGATGTTTCTTCAAGAGTTGTTGTGTTGGGCTCTGTTGTTGTAGTAGATGTTACTTCTGCAGTACTGGTGGATGTTTCTTCCAGAGTTGTTGTCGAGGGCTCTGTTGGTGTAGTAGATGTTACTTCTACAGTAGTGGTGGATGTTTCTTCAAGAGTTGTCATGGAGGGCTCTGTTGCTGTAGTAGATGTTACTTCTGCTGTAGTGGTGGATGTTTGTTCAAGAGTTGTCGTGGAGGGCTCTGTTGTTGTGGTAGATGTTACTTCTGCAGTAGTGGTGGATGTTTCTTCAAGAGTTGTCGTGGAGGGCTCTGTTGATGTAGCAGATGTTACTTCTGCAGTACTGGTGGATGTTTCTTCAAGAGTTGTCGTGGAGGGCTCTGTTGGTGTAGTAGATGTTACTTCTACAGTAGTGGTGGATGTTTCTTCAAGAGTTGTTGTGGAGGGCTCTGTTGCTGTAGTAGATGTTACTTCTGCAGTAGTGGTGATTGTTTCTTCAAGAGTTGTCGTGGACGGCTCTGTTGTTGTTGTAGATGTTACTTCTGCAGTAGTGGTGGATGTTTCTTCAAGAGTTGTAGTCCAGGGCTCTGTTGTTGTAGTAGATGTTACTTCTGCAGTAGTGGTGGATGTTTCTTCAAGAGTTGTTGTGTAGGGCTCTGTTGTTGTAGTAGATGTTACTTCTGCAGTAGTGGTGGATGTTTCTTCAAGAGTTGTCGTTGAGGGCTCTGTTGTTGTGGTAGATGTTACTATTACAGTAGTGGTGGATGTTTCTTCAAAAGTTGTTGTGGTGGGCTCTGTTGTTGTAGTAGATGTTACTTCTGCAGCAGTGGTGGATGTTTCTTCAAGAGTTGTTGTGTAGGGCTCTGTTGTTGTAGTAGATGTTACATCTGCAGTAGTGGTGATTGTTTCTTCAAGAGTTGTCGTGGACGGCTCTGTTGTTGTTGTAGATGTTACTTCTGCAGTAGTGGTGGATGTTTCTTCAAGAGTTGTTGTGGAGGGCTCTGTTGTTGTAGATGTTACTTCTGCAGTAGTGGTGGATGTTTCTTCAAGAGTTGTCGTGGAGGGCTCTGTTGATGTAGTAGATGTTACTTCTGCAGTAGTGGTGGATGTTTCTTCAATAGTTGTTGTGGAGGGCTCTGTTGTTGTAGTAGATGTCACTTCTGCAGTAGTGGTGGATGTTTCTTCAAGAGTTGTTGTGGAGGGCTCTGTTGTAGTAGATGTTACTTCTGCAGTAGTGGTGGATGTTTCTTCAAGAGTTGTTGTGGAGGGCTCTGTTGTTGTAGTAGATGTTAATTCTGCAGTTGTGGTGGATGTTTCTTCAAGAGTTGTCGTGGAGGGCTCTGTTGATGTAGTAGATGTTACTTCTATAGTAGTGGTGGATGTTTCTTCAAGAGTTGTTGTGGAGGGCTCTGTTGTTGTAGTAGATGTTACTTCTGCAGTAGTGGTGGATGTTTCTTCAAGAGTTGTCGTTGAAGGCTCTGTTGTTGTAGTAGATGTTACTTCTGCAGTAGTGGTGGATGTTCCTTCAAGAGTTGTTGTGGAGGGCTCTGTTGTAGTAGATGTTACTTCTGCAGTAGTGGTGGATGTTTCTTCAAGAGTTGTTGTGGAGGGCTCTGTTGTTGTAGTAGATGTTACTTCTGCAGTAGTGGTGGATGTTTCTTCAAGAGTTGTCGTCGAGGGCTCTGTTGGTGTAGTAGATGTTACTTCTACAGTAGTGGTGGCTGTTTCTTCAAGAGTTGTTGTGTAGGGCTCTGTTGTTGTTGTAGATGTTACTTCTGCAGTAGTGGTGGATGTTTCTTCAAGAGTTGTTGTGGAGGGCTCTGTTGTTGTTGTAGATGTTACTTCTGCAGTAGTGGTGGATGTTTCTTCAAGAATTGTTGTGGAGGGCTCTGCTGTTGTAGTAGATGTTACTTCTGCAGTAGTGGTGGATGTTTCTTCAAGAGTTGTCGTGGAGGGCTCTGTTGTTGTTGTAGATGTTACTTCTGTAGTAGTGGTGGACGTTTCTTCAAGAGCTGTTGTGGAGGGCTCTGTTGTTGTAGTAGATGTTACTTCTGCAGTAGTGGTGGTCGTTTCTTCAAGAGTTGTCGTCAAGGGCTTTGTTGGTGTAGTAGATGTTACTTCTGCAGTAGTGGTGAATGTTTCTTCAAGAGTTGTCGTGGAGGGCTCTGTTGTTGTTGTAGATGTTACTTCTGCAGTAGTGGTGGATGTTTCTTCAAGAGTTGTTGTAGAGGGCTCTGTTGTTGTTGTAGATGTTACTTCTGCAGTAGTGGTGGACGTTTCTTCAAGAGCTGTTGTGGAGGGCTCTGTTGTTGTAGTAGATGTTACTTCTGCCGTAGTGGTGGATGTTTCTTCAAGAGTTGTTGTGGAGGGCTCTGTTGTTGTAGTAGATGTTACTTCTGCAGTAGTGGTGGCTGTTTCTTCAAGAGTTGTTGTGGAGGGCTCTGTTGTTGTAGTAGATGTTACTTCTGCAGTAGTGGTGGATGTTCCTTCAAGAGTTGTTGTGGAGGGCTCTGTTGTAGTAGATGTTACTTCTGCAGTAGTGGTGGATGTTTCTTCAAGAGTTGTTGTGGAGGGCTCTGTTGTTTTTGTAGATGTTACTTCTACAGTAGTGGCGGATGTTTCTTCAAGAGTTGTTGTGTAGGGCTCTGTTGATGTAGTAGATGTTACTTCTGCAGTAGTGGTGGATGTTTCTTCAAGAGTTGTCGTCGAGGGCTCTGTTGGTGTAGTAGATGTTACTTCTGCAGTAGTGGTGGATGTTTCTTCAAGAGTTGTCGTCGAGGGCTCTGTTGTTGTAGTAGATGTTACTTCTGCAGTAGTGGTGAATGTTTCTTCAAGAGTTGTTGTGGAGGGCTCTGTTGTTGTTGTAGATGTTTCTTCTGCAGTAGTGGTGGATGTTTCTTCAAGAGTTGTTATGGAGGGCTCTGTTGTTGTCGTAGATGTTACTTCTGAAGTATTGGTGGATGTTTCTTCAAGAATTGTTGTGGAGGGCTCTGTTGTTGTTGTAGATGTTACTTCTGCAGTAGAGGTGGATGTTTCTTCAAGAGTTGTCATGGAAGGCTCTGTTGTTGTAGTAGATGTTACTTCTGCAGTAGTGGTGGGTGTTTCTTTAACAGTTGTTGTGGGGGGCTCTGTTGTAGTAGATGTTACTTCTGCAGTAGTGGTGGATGTTTCTTCAAGAGTTGTAGTCCAGGGCTCTGTTGATGTAGTAGATGTTACTTCTACAGTAGTGATGGATGTTTCTTCAAGAGTTGTTGTGGAGGGCTCTGTTGTTGTAGTAGATGTTACTTCTGCAGTAGTGGTGGATGTTTCTTCAAGAGTTGTCGTTGAGGGCTCTGTTGTTGTAGTAGATGTTACTTCTGCAGTAGTGGTGGATGTTCCTTCAAGAGTTGTTGTGGAGGGCTCTGTTGTAGTAGATGTTACTTCTGCAGTAGTGGTGGATGTTTCTTCAAGAGTTGTCGTCGAGGGCTCTGTTGGTGTAGTAGATGTTACTTCTGCAGTAGTGGTGGATGTTTCTTCAAGAGTTGTCGTCGAGGGCTCTGTTGTTGTAGTAGATGTTACTTCTGCAGTAGTGGTGAATGTTTCTTCAAGAGTTGTCGTGGAGGGCTCTGTTGTTGTTGTAGATGTTTCTTCTGCAGTAGTGGTGGATGTTTCTTCAAGAGTTGTTGTGGAGGGCTCTGTTGTTGATGTAGATGTTACTTCTGAAGTAGTGGTGGATGTTTCTTCAAGAATTGTTGTGGAGGGCTCTGTTGTTGTTGTAGATGTTACTTCTGCAGTAGAGGTGGATGTTTCTTCAAGAGTTGTCATGGAGGGCTCTGTTGTTGTGGTAGATGTTACTTCTACAGTAGTGGTGGCTGTTTCTTCAAGAGTTGTTGTGGAGGGCTCGGTTGTTGTAGTAGATGTTACTTCTGCAGTAGTGGTGGATGTTTCGTCCAAAGTTGGTGTGGCAGTTGAGTATGTAGTTGTAGTTTCAGCATTTGATATTTCTAATAAAAGGACATGTTGATTAGATTCTTTAGAATTTGAGAAGGCTTTGACAAAATAATTAACATTTTCAAGTAATTTTAATAACATTTTAATAATTTACATAAAAAAATAGAAATAAAAAAATCATTATTTAAGTACTATTTGTTGCTCTAAAACTAAATTTTATTTGATTATTTTATTTTATTTTTTATCAGAGTGTTTTCTGTTTCAGACAAAAACAAACCAACACATTTTTCATATTGAGATTTTCAAAGTGCCTTAAGACCTACCTGTTCCATTAACGTAAACAGAATTAGAAGTTATGTTTAGGTTATTTAGAGTTTGTGTGTCGTTCAATAATGCATTGCCAATTTCATAATCTGATGGTACAACATCTGTACTGTTGAAAAGAAGATCAACATCTGTATCGACTGATCCTTTCCTGGAAAATATTATTTAGAAACATAATACTAGCATTAGAAAATATTAAGGAATACTTTTTAAATATGCCAACCTGACCATTAATCCATTATTATAAGCAGCATTGAAATATAGTGTATTTACCTGAATTTTTTAACAATGGCCCCTTGGAAAGACTTAAACCACCGTTTTAAAATGACGTCAAGCTGTAACATAATACAAATAATTACAGTAAGAACTTATATGTTTGTTGTTTATATTAGAACATAAAAAAAGGATGCTGATATAATATTCACTTAAATATATAAAACAGTATACTACACTATATAATGTATACAATACACTAAAACAAATACACTATGGTGAATGGAGCATTTTAGTCTTTACTCACAATTTTTTTAACAAATGAAGCCCTTTCATTGAAAGCAGGAGAGCTGTTATCATTGAAGCCGTCTATAAATAAATCTTGAGAGCGGAAATACAGCGTTATTACTACTACATTTTCAGATACTGTATTTGCAGTAGTAGGGAGAAATGTTGTTTTTGTTGTAGTAGTTATTTCTGCTGCTGTAGTGGTGGATGTTACTTCAGGAGTTGTTGTGGAGGGCTCTGTTGTAGTAGATGTTATTTCTGCAGTAGTGGTGGCGGTGTCTTCAGGAGTGTTTGTGGAGGGCTCTGTTGTTGTAGTAGACGCTTCAGAAGTGGTATATGTTTCAGCTGTTGTTGTGAAGGACTCAGTTGTTGGTGTTGCTGATGTTGCTTCAGTGGTGGTGTACATTTCAGCAGTAGTGGTGGATGCTTCTTCAAGAGTTGCCGTGGAGGGCTCTCTTGTTGTGGTAGATGTTACTTCTGCAATAGTGGTGGCTGTTTCTTCCAGAGTTGTGGAGGGCTCTGTTGTTGTTGTAGATGTTACTTCTGCAGTAGTGGTGGATGTTTCTTCAAGAGTTGTCGTGGAGGGCTCTGTTGATGTAGTAGATGTTACTTCTGCAGTAGTGGTGGATGTTTCTTCAAGAGTTGTCGTGGAGGGCTCTGTTGATGTAGTAGATGTTACTTCTGCAGTAGTGGTGGATGTTTCTTCAAGAGTTGTCGTGGAGGGCTCTGTTGATGTAGTAGATGTTACTTCTGCAGTAGTGGTGGATGTTTCTTCAAGAGTTGTTGTGGAGGGCTCTGTTGTGGTAGAAGATGTTTCCTCTGCAGTAGTGGTGGATGTTTCTTCAAGAGTTGTCGTGGAGGGCTCTGTTGTTGTTGTAGATGTTACTTCTGCAGAAAATGTAGATGTTTCTTCAAGAGTCGTTGTGGAGGGCTCTGTTGGTGTAGTAGATGTTACTTCTGCAGTAGTGGTGGTCGTTTCTTCAAGAGTTGTCGTGGAGGGCTCTGTTGATGTAGTAGATGTTACTTCTGCAGTAGGGGTGGATGTTTCTTCAAGAGTTGTCATAGAGGGCTCTGTTGTTATTGTAGATGTTATTTCTGCAGTAGTGGTGGATGTTTCTTCTAGAGTCGTGGAGGGCTCTGTTGTTGTTGTAGATGTTACTTCTGCAGTAGTGGTGGATGTTTCTTCAAGAGTTGTTGTGGATGGCTCTGTTGTTGTAGTAGATGTTACTTCTGCAGTAGTGGTGGATGTTTCTTCAAGAGTTGTCGTGGAGGGCTCTGTTGATGTAATAGATGTTACTTCTGCAGTAGTGGTGGATGTTTCTTCAAGAGTTGTCGTGGAGGGCTCTGTTGATGTAATAGATGTTCCTTCTGCAGTAGTGGTGGATGTTTTTTCAAGAGTTGTCGTGGAGGGCTCTGTTGTTGTTGTAGATGTTACTTCTGCAGTAGTGGTCGATGTTTCTTCAAGAGTTGTCGTGGAGGGCTCTGTTGTTGTTGTAGATGTTACTTCTGCAGTAGTGGTCGATGTTTCTTCAAGAGTCATTGTGGAGGGCTCTGTTGGTGAAGTAGATGTTACTTCTGCAGTAGTGGTGGTCGTTTCTTCAAGAGTTGTTGTGGAGGGCTCTGTTGATGTAGTAGATGTTACTTCTGCAGTAGTGGTGGATGTTTCTTCAAGAGTTGTCATGGAGGGCTCTGTTGTTGTAGATGTTACTTCTGCAGTAGTGATGGATGTTTCTTCAAGAGTCGTTGTGGTGGGCTCTGTTGTTGTAGTAGATGTTACTTCTGCAGTAGTGGTGGTCGTTTCTTCAAGAGTTGTCGTGGAGGGCTCTGTTGTTGTTGTAGATGTTACTTCTGCAGTAGTGGTCGATGTTTCTTCAAGAGTTGTCGTTGTGGAGGGCTCTGTTGGTGTAGTAGATGTTACTTCTGCAGTAGTGGTGGTCATTTCTTCAAGAGTTGTTGTGGATGGCTCTGTTGTTGTAGTAGATGTTACTTCAAGAGCAGTGGTGGATGTTTCTTCAAGAGTTGTCGTGGAGGGCTCTGTTGATGTAGTAGATGTTACTTCTGCAGTAGTGGTGGATGTTTCTTCAAGAGTTGTCGTGGAGGGCTCTGTTGGTGTAGTAGATGTTCCTTCTGCAGTAGTGGTGGATGTTTCTTCAAGAGTTGTTGTGGATGGCTCTGTTGTTGTAGTAATTGTTACTTCAAGAGCAGTGGTGGATGTTTCTTCAAGAGTTGTCGTGGAGGGCTCTGTTGATGTAGTAGATGTTACTTCTGCAGTAGTGGTGGATGTTTCTTCAAGAGTTGTCGTGGAGGGCTCTGTTGTTGTAGTTGATGTTACCTCTGCAGTAGTGGTGGATGTTTCTTCAAGAGTTGTCATGGAGGGCTCTGTTGTTGTTGTAGATGTTACTTCTGCAGTAGTGATGGATGTTTCTTCAAGAGTTGTTGTGGAGGGCTCTGTTGATGTAGTAGATGCTACTTCTGCAGTAGTGGTGGATGTTTCTTCAAGAGTTGTCATGGAGGGCTCTGTTGTTGTAGATGTTACTTCTGCAGTAGTGATGGATGTTTCTTCAAGAGTCGTTGTGGAGGGCTTTGTTGTTGTAGTAGATGTTACTTCTGCAGTAGTGGTGGTCGTTTCTTCAAGAGTTGTCGTGGAGGGCTCTGTTGTTGTAGTAGATGTTACTTCAAGAGCAGTGGTGGATGTTTCTTCAAGAGTTGTTGTGGATGGCTCTGTTGTTGTAGTAGATGTTACTTCAAGAGCAGTGGTGGATGTTTCTTCAAGAGTTGTCGTGGAGGGCTCTGTTGATGTAGTAGATGTTACTTCTGCAGTAGTGGTGGATGTTTCTTCAAGAGTTGTTGTGGAGGGCTCTGTTGTTGTAGTAGATGTTACTTCTGCAGTAGTGGTGGATGTTTCTTCAAGAGTTGTCGTGGAGGGCTCTGTTGGTGTAGATGTTACTTCTGCAGTAGTGGTCGATGTTTCTTCAAGAGTCGTTGTGGTGGGCTCTGTTGTTGTAGTTGATGTTACTTCTGCAGTAGTGGTGGTCGTTTCTTCAAGAGTTGTCGTGGAGGGCTCTGTTGTTGTTGTAGATGTTACTTCTGCAGTAGTGGTGGATGTTTCTTCAAGAGTTGTTGTGGATGGCTCTGTTGTTGTAGTAGATGTTACTTCAAGAGCAGTGGTGGATGTTTCTTCAAGAGTTGTTGTGGATGGCTCTGTTGTTGTAGTAGATGTTACTTCAAGAGCAGTGGTGGATGTTTCTTCAAGAGTTGTCGTGGAGGGCTCTGTTGGTGTAGATGTTACTTCTGCAGTAGTGGTCGATGTTTCTTCAAGAGTCGTTGTGGTGGGCTCTGTTGTTGTAGTTGATGTTACTTCTGCAGTAGTGGTGGTCGTTTCTTCAACAGTTGTCGTGGAGGGCTCTGTTGTTGTTGTAGATGTTACTTCTGCAGTAGTGGTGGATGTTTCTTCAAGAGTTGTTGTGGATGGCTCTGTTGTTGTAGTAGATGTTACTTCAAGAGCAGTGGTGGATGTTTCTTCAAGAGTTGTCGTGGAGGGCTCTGTAGTTGTAGTAGATGTTTCTTCTGCAGTAGTGGTGGATGTTTCTTCCAGAGTTGTTGTGGCAGTTGCGTATGTAGTCGTTGTTTCAGCATTTGATATTTCTAATAAAAGGACATGTTGATTAGATTCTTTTGATGTTGAGAAGGTTTTGACAAAATAAATTAACATTTTCAATAAATTTTTAATAACATTTTAATAGTTTACATTTTCAAAAATAGAAATAAAAAAAAATCATTATTTTAGTATATTCAAAGTACCATTAGACCTACCTGTTCCATTAATGTAAACAGAATTAGAAGTTATGTTTAGGTAATTTAGAGTTTGTGTGTCGTTCAATAATGCATTGCCAATTTCATAATTTGATGGTACAACATCTGTACTGTTGAAAAGAAGATCAACATCTGTATCGACTGATCCTTTCCTGGAAAATATTATTTAGAAACAGTAAATTAGCATCAGAATATATTAAGGAAAACTTTTTTTAATATGCCAACATGACCAATAATCCATTATTATAAGCAGCATTAGAATATACTGTATTTACCTGAATTTTTTGACAATGGCCCTTCGGAAAGACTTAAACCACTGTTTGAAAATGACGTCAAGCTGTAACATAATACAAATAATTACAGTAAGCACTTATATGTTTGTTGTTTATATTAGAATTTAAAAAATAATGCAGATATATTATTCACTTAAATATATTAAAAAGTATACTACACTATATATTGTATACACTACACTAAAACAAATACACTATGGTGAATGGAGCATTTTAGTCTTTACTCACAAGGTTTTTAACAAATGAAGCCCTTTCATTGAAAGCAGGAGAGCTGTTGTCTTTGAAGTCGTCTATAAATAAATCTTGAGAGCGGAAATACAGCGTTATTACTACTACATTTTCAGATACTGTATTTGCAGTAGTAGGGAGAAAATGTTGTATTTGTTGTAGTAGTTATTTCTACTGCTGTAGTGGTGGATGTCACTTCTGGATTTGTTGTGGAGGGCTCTGTTGTAGTAGATGTTACTGCTTCAGTAGTGGTGTATGTTTCAGTAGGGGTTGTCGTGGAGGCCTCCATTGATGTTTTAGTAGATGCTTCAGTAGTGGTATATGTTTCAGCTGTTGTTGTGATTGACTCAGTTGTTGGTGTTGTTGATGTTACTTCAGTAGTGGTGTACATTTCAGCAGTTGTTGTGGGGGGCTCTGTTGGTGTTGTTGATGTTACTGCTGCAGTAGTGGTGGATGTTTCTTCAGGAGTTGTTGTGGAGGGCTCTATTAATGTAGTAGAGGTTATTTCTGCAGTATTTGTTGATGATTTTTCAGGAGTTGTCGTGGATGTCTCTGTAGATGTGACTGCTTCAGTAGTTGAATTCATTTCTTCAGGAGTTGTTAGGGATGCCTCTGTTGTAGATGTTACTGCTTCAGTAGTGGTGTATGTTTCAGTAGGAGTTGTTGTGGAGGGCTCTGTTGTTGTTGTAGATGTTACTTCTGCAGTAGTGGTGGATGTTTCTTCAAGAGTTGTCGTGGAGGGCTCTGTTGATGTAGTAGATGTTACTTCTGCAGTAGTGGTGGATGTTTCTTCAAGAGTTGTCGTGGAGGGCTCTGTTGATGTAGTAGATGTTACTTCTGCAGTAGTGGTGGATGTTTCTTCAAGAGTTGTCGTGGAGGGCTCTGTTGATGTAGTAGATGTTACTTCTGCAGTAGTGGTGGATGTTTCTTCAAGAGTTGTTGTGGAGGGCTCTGTTGTTGTTGTAGATGTTACTTCTGCAGTAGTTGTCGATGTTTCTTCAAGAGTCGTTGTGGAGAGCTCTGTTGGTGTAGTAGATGTTACTTCTGCAGTAGTGGTGGTCGTTTCTTCAAGAGTTGTCGTGGAGGGCTCTGTTGATGTAGTAGATGTTACTTCTGCAGTAGTGGTGGATGTTTCTTCAAGAGTTGTTGTGGAGGGCTCTGTTGTTGTTGTAGATGTTACTTCTGCAGTAGTGGTGGATGTTTCTTCAAGAGTTGTTGTGGATGGCTCTGTTGTTGTAGTAGATGTTACTTCAAGAGCAGTGGTGGATGTTTCTTCTAGAGTTGTCGTGGAGGGCTCTGTTGATGTAGTAGATGTTACTTCTGCAGTAGTGGTGGATGTTTCTTCAAGAGTTGTTGTGGATGGCTCTGTTGTTGTAGTAGATGTTACTTCAAGAGCAGTGGTGGATGTTTCTTCAAGAGTTGTCGTGGAGGGCTCTGTTGATGTAGTAGATGTTCCTTCTGCAGTAGTGGTGGATGTTTCTTCAAGAGTTGTCGTGGAGGGCTCTGTTGTTGTAGTTGATGTAACTTCTGCAGTAGTGGTGGATGTTTCTTCAAGAGTTGTCGTGGAGGGCTCTGTTGTTGTTGTAGATGTTACTTCTGCAGTAGTGGTGGATGTTTCTTCAAGAGTCGTTGTGGAGGGCTCTGTTGGTGAAGTAGATGTTAATTTTGCAGTAGTGGTGGTCGTTTCTTCAAGAGTTGTTGTGGAGGGCTCTGTTGATGTAGTAGATGTTACTTCTGCAGTAGTGGTGGATGTGTCTTCAAGAGTTGTCATGGAGGGCTGTGTTGTTGTAGATGTTACTTCTGCAGTAGTGATGGATGTTTCTTTAAGAGTTGTTGTGGAGGGCTCTGTCGTTGTGGTAGATGTTACTTCTGCAGTAGGGGTGGTCGTTTCTTCAAGAGTTGTCGTGGAAGGCTCTGTTGTTTTTGTAGATGTTACTTCTGCAGTAGTGGTGGATGTTTCTTCAAGAGTTGTTGTGGATGGCTCTGTTGTTGTAGTAGATGTTACTTCAAGAGCAGTGGTGGATGTTTCTTCAAGAGTTGTCGTGGAGGGCTCTGTTGATGTAGTAGATGTTACTTCTGCAGTAGTGGTGGATGTTTCTTCAAGAGTTGTCGTGGAGGGCTCTGTTGATGTAGTAGATGTTACTTCTGCAGTAGTGGTAGATGTTTCTTCAAGAGTTGTCGTGGAGGGCTCTGTTGGTGTAGATGTTACTTCTGCAGTAGTGGTCGATGTTTCTTCAAGAGTCGTTGTGGTGGGCTCTGTTGTTGTAGTAGATGTTACTTCTGCAGTAGTGGTGGTCGTTTCTTCAAGAGTTGTCGTGGAGGGCTCTGTTGTTGTTGTAGATGTTACTTCTGCAGTAGTGGTGGATGTTTCTGCAAGAGTTGTTGTGGATGGCTCTGTTGTTGTAGTTGATGTTTCTTCTGCAGTAGTGGTGGATGTTTCTTCCAGAGTTGTTGTGGCAGTTGAGTATGTAGTCGTTGTTTCAGCATTTGATATTTCTAATAAAAGGACATGTTGATTAGATTCTTTTGATGTTGAGAAGGTTTTGACAAAATAAATTAACATTTTCAATAAATTTTTAATAACATTTTAATAGTTTACATTTTCAAAAATAGAAATAAAAAAAAATCATTATTTTAGTATATTCAAAGTACCATTAGACCTACCTGTTCCATTAATGTAAACAGAATTAGAAGTTATGTTTAGGTAATTTAGAGTTTGTGTGTCGTTAAATAATGCATTGCCAATTTCATAATTTGATGGTACAACATCTGTACTGTTGAAAAGAAGATCAACATCTGTATCGACTGATCCTTTCCTGGAAAATATTATTATTATTATAGAAACAGTAAATTAGCATCAGAATATATTAAGGAAAACTTGCCAACATGACCAATAATCCATTATTATAAGCAGCATTGGAATATACTGTATTTACCTGAATTTTTTGACAATGGCCCTTCGGAAAGACTTAAACCACTGTTTGAAAATGACGTCAAGCTGTAACATAATACAAATAATTACAGTAAGCACTTATATGTTTGTTGTTTATATTAGAATTAAAAAAATAATGCAGATATATTATTCACTTAAATATATTAAAAAAGTATACTACACTATATATTGTATACACTACACTAAAAACAAATACACTATGGTGAATGGAGCATTTTAGTCTTTACTCACAAGGTTTTTAACAAATGAAGCCCTTTCATTGAAAGCAGGAGAGCTGTTATCATTGAAGTCGTCTATAAATAAATCTTGAGAGCGGAAATACAGCGTTATTACTACTACATTTTCAGATACTGTATTTGCAGTAGTAGGGAGAAATGTTGTATTTGTTGTAGTAGTTATTTCTACTGCTGTAGTGGTGGATGTCACTTCAGGAGTTGTTGTGGAGGGCTCTGTTGTAGTAGATGTTACTGCTTCAGTAGTGGTGTATGTTTCAGAAGGTGTTGTCGTGGAGGCCTCCATTGATGTTTTAGTAGATGCTTCAGTAGTGGTATATGTTTCAGCTGTTGTTGTGATTGACTCAGTTGTTGGTGTTGTTGATGTTACTTCAGTAGTGGTGTACATTTCAGCAGTTGTTGTGGGGGGCTCTGTTGGTGTTGTTGATGTTACTGCTGCAGTAGTGGTGGATGTTTCTTCAGGAGTTGTTGTGGAGGGCTCTATTAATGTAGTAGAGGTTATTTCTGCAGTATTTGTTGATGATTTTTCAGGAGTTGTCGTGGATGTCTCTGTAGATGTGACTGCTTCAGTAGTTGAATTCATTTCTTCAGGAGTTGTTAGGGATGCCTCTATTGTTGTAGATTTTACTGCTTCAGTAGTGGTGTATGTTTCAGTAGGAGTTGTTGTGGAGGGCTCTGTTGTTGTTGTAGATGTTACTTCTGCAGTAGTGGTGGATGTTTCTTCAAGAGTTGTCGTGGAGGGCTCTGTTGATGTAGTAGATGTTACTTCTGCAGTAGTGGTGGATGTTTCTTCAAGAGTTGTTGTATATGGCTCTGTTGTTGTAGTAGATGTTACTTCTGCAGTAGTGGTGGTCGTTTCTTCAAGAGTTGTCGTGGAGGGCTCTGTTGTTTTTGTAGATGTTACTTCTGCAGTAGTGGTGGATGTTTCTTCAAGAGTTGTTGTGGATGGCTCTGTTGTTGTAGTAGATGTTACTTCAAGAGCAGTGGTGGATGTTTCTTCAAGAGTTGTCGTGGAGGGCTCTGTTGATGTAGTAGATGTTACTTCTGCAGTAGTGGTGGATGTTTCTTCAAGAGTTGTCGTGGAGGGCTCTGTTGATGTAGTAGATGTTCCTTCTGCAGTAGTGGTGGATGTTTCTTCAAGAGTTGTCGTGGAGGGCTCTGTTGGTGAAGTAGATGTTACTTTTGCAGTAGTGGTGGTCGTTTCTTCAAGAGTTGTTGTGGAGGGCTCTGTTGATGTAGTAGATGTTACTTCTGCAGTAGTGGTGGATGTTTCTTCAAGAGTTGTCATGGAGGGCTCTGTTGTTGTAGTAGATGTTTTTTCTGCAGCAGTGGTAGAAGTTTCAGCAAAAGTTGTTGTTAAGGGCTCTGTTGTAAAAGATGTTGCTTCTGCAGTAGTGGTGGTTGTTATAACAGTAGTTGATGTGGAGGGCTCTGTTGTTGTAGTAGATGTTTCTTCTACAACAGTGGTGGATGTTTCAGCAATAGTTGTTGTGGAGGCCTCTGTTGTTGTAGTAGATGTTTCTTCTGCAACAGTGGTGGATGTTTCAGCAATAGTTGTTGTGGAGGCCTCGGTTGTTGTAGTAGACGTTTCTTCTGCAGCAGTGGTAGATGTTTCAACAGAAGTTGTTGTGGAGGCCTCTGTTATTGTAGTAGATGTTTCTTCTGCAGCAGTGGTAGATATTTCAGCAATAGTTGTTGTGGAGGCCTCTGTTGTTGTAGTAGATGTTTCTTCTGCAACAGTGGTGGATGTTTCAGCAATAGTTGTTGTGGAGGCCCCGGTTGTTGTAGTAGACTTTTCTTCTGCAGCAGTGGTAGATGTTTCAGCAGAAGTTGTTGTATAGGACTCTGTTGTTGTAGTAGACGTTTCTTCTGCAGCACTGGTAGATGTTTCAGCAGAAGTTGTTGTATAGGACTCTGTTGTTGAAGTAGACATTTCTTCTGCAGCAATGGTAGATTTTTCAGCAAAAGTTGTTGGTAAGGGCTTTGTTGTAAAAGATGTTGCTTCTGCAGTAGTGGTGGCTGTTTCAACAGGAGTTGATGTGGAGGCCTCTGTTGTTGAAATAGATGTTACTTCGACAGTAGTCAGAGATGTTTTTTCAAGAGTAGTTGTGCGTGTCTCTGTTGATGAAGTAGATGTTACGTCTGTAGTAGTGGTGGAGGTTTCTTCAAGAGCTGTTGAGGCGGGCTCCGTTGTCATAGTTAATGTTACTACTTCAAAAGTGTTAGTTGTTTCAACTGGAGTTGTTTTGAAAGCCTCTGTTGAAATAGATGTTACTTCTGCAGTAGTCAAGGTTGTTTCTTCAAGTGTTGTTGTGGAGGGCTCTGTTGTTACAATAGATTCTACTGCCTCAGTAGTGGTGGATGTGTATTCAAAAGATGTTGTTGAAGGCTTTGTTGTTGTAGTAGATGTTACTCCTTCCGTAGTGGTAGTTGTTTCAACAGGAGTTGATGTGGAGGACTCTGTTGTTGAAATAGATGTTACTTCTGCAGTAGTCGATGTTTCTTTAAGAGTTGTTGTGGAGGGCTCTGTTGTAGTGGTTGATGTTACTGCTTCGGTAGTAGTGGATGTGTCTTCAAAAGTTGTTGATGGCTCTGTTGTAGATGTTACTTCTATTGTACTGGTGGATTTTTCAATAGTAATTGTTGAGGGCTCTGTTGTTATAATAGATGTTACTTCTGCAGTAGTTAGGGATGTTTCTTCAACAGTTGTTGAAGAGGGCTCCATTGGTGCAGTAGATGTTACTGCTTCAGTAGGGGTTGTTGTTTCAACAGTTGTTGCTTTGGAGGGCTCTGTTGTTGTAATAGATGTTACAGAAGTGGTGGATGTTTCAGAAGGAGTTGTTGTTGAGAACTCTGTTGTAGTAGATGTTTCTACTTCAGTAGTGGTAGTTGTTGGTTCAGTAATCGATGATATTTCTGATAGAAAAAATATATTTGTTAAACTTTTTGAGTTTAAGATGGCTTTGACAAAAAGGTAAATAATAATTTACATTTTCAGAAATTATTTATTACAAATAGTCATTCCATGTAAGACATAAAAACATTTTCTTTTCATATTGAAATTTTTTTCATAAAACTTACGTGTTCCATTAATGTCAAACGAATTAGATGTTATGTTTAGGTCATTTAGAAATTGTGTGTTGTTCAATAGTGCATTGCCAATTTCATAATTTGATGGCACAACATCTGTACTATTGAAAAGAAGATCAACTTCAGTGTCGACTGATCCTTTCCTGGAAAATATTGTTTAGAAATATTGTATTAGTGTTATAAAATATTGAGAACACTTTCTCAAAGCTGGCCATCAATACATTATTCACAAGATTTAAAGTAGTTTGGTAAAATATCCATAATCAGTGTACATGAAATAAGCCACATTGAAATATAGAGTATTTACCTGAATTTCTTGACGATGGCTTCTTGGAAAGACTTAAACCACTGTTGCAAAAGCTTATGAAACTGTAACCAATACAAAATAATACAGTTAAGCCAGATACATCTTTTGTTCATATGTAAAGTCTTTTAAAATAATACAGTGATTTTTATTCACTTAAATGCACTATATAAAACAGAACACTGTATACTGTACACACTATACTCTAAAAACAATACACCATAGTGAATGGAGAATTTTTGTCTTTACTCACAAGTCCTTCAACAAATGATGCCCTTTTCTGGAAAGCGGGAGAACTGTTATCATTGAAGTCATCTATGAATGTATCTTGGGAGGTGAAATACAGGGTTATTACTACTACATTTTTAGATACTGTATTTGCAGTAGTAGAGAGAGATAGTGTCTTTGTTGTTGTAGATGTTACTGCTTCAGTAGTGGTGGTTGTTTCACTAAGAGTTGTTGTGGAGGGCTCTATTGTTGTAGTAGATGTTACTGCTTCAGTAGTGGTGGGTGTGTCTTTAAAAGTTGTTGTTGAGGGCTCTAGTGTAGTAGTAGATGTTATTTCTGTTGTACTGGTGGATTTCTCAACAGGAATTGTTGAGGGCTCTGTTGTTATAATAGATGTTACTTCTGCAGTAGTTGAGGATGTTTCTTCAAGAGTTGTTGTGGAGGACTCTGTTGGTGTAGTAGAAGTTGCAGCTGCAGTAGTTGTAGATATTTCAGCAGGAGTTGTTGTTGATGATTCTGTTATAGTAGTAGATGTTAATTCTACTGTAGTAGTAGTTGTTTCTTCAAGAGTTGTTGTGGAGGACTCTGTTGGTAAAGTAGATGTTACTTCTATGGTACTAGTAAACATTTCTTCAGGAGTTGTTGTGGAAGGCTCTGTTGTTGTAGTTGTTTCTGCTGCAGTAGTGGTGGATGTTTGAGCAGGCATTGTTGTGGGTGTTGAGTATTCAGTTGTGGATGTTTCTTCTAGAGTTGTTGTGGAGAACTCTGTTGGTGTAATAGATGTTACAACTGAAGTGGTGGATGTTTCAGCAGGAGTTGTTGTTGAGGGCTCTGTTATAGTAGTAGATGTTAATTCTACTGTAGTAGTGGTTGTTTCTTCTAGAGTTGTTGTGGAGAACTCTGTTGGTGTAATAGATGTTACAACTGAAGTGGTAGATGTTTCAGCAGGAGTTGTTGTTGAGGGCTCTGTTATCGTAGTAGATGTTAATTCTACTGTAGTAGTGGTTGTTTCTTCTAGAGTTGTTGTGGAGAACTCTGTTGGTGTAATAGATGTTACAACTGAAGTGGTAGATGTTTCAGCAGGAGTTGTTGTTGAGGGCTCTGTTATCGTAGTAGATGTTAATTCTACTGTAGTGGTGGATGTTTCTTCAAGAGTTGTTGTGGAGGGTTCTGTTGTTGTAGTAGAAGTTACTGCTGCAGTAGTTGTAGATATTTCAGCAGGAGTTGTTGTTGATGATTCTGTTATAGTAGTAGATGTTAATTCTACTGTCGTAGTGGTTGTTTCTTCTAGAGTTGTTGTGGAGGACTCTGTTGGTGAAGTAGATGTTACTTCTATGGTAGTAGTAGACGTTTCCACAGGAGTTGTTGTGGAGAGCTCTGTTGTTGTAGATGTTTCTGCTGCAGTAGTGGTGGATGTTTGAGCAGGCATTGTTGTGGGTGTTAAGTATTCAGTTGTGGATGTTTCTTCTAGAGTTGTTGTGGAGGACTCTGTTGGTGTAATAGATGTTACAACTGAAGTGGTGGATGTTTCAGCAGGAGTTGTTGTGGAGGGCTCTGTTATAGTAGTAGATGTTAATTCTACTGTAGTAGTGAATGTTTCTTCAAGAGTTGTTGTGGAGGGTTCTGTTGTAGTAGATGTTAATTCTTCTGTAGTAGTGGATGTTTCTTCTAAAGTTGTTGTGGAGGACTCTGTTGGAGTAGTAGATGTTACTGCTATGGTAGTAGTAGATGTTTCCACAGGAGTTGTTGTGGAGGGCTCTGTTGTTGTAGATGTTTCTGCTGCAGTAGTAGTGGATGTTTGAGCAGGAGTTGTTGTTGAGGGCTCTGTTATAGTAGTAGATGTTAATTCTACTGTCGTAGTGGTTGTTTCTTCAAGAGTTCTTGTGGAGGACTCTGTTGGTGAAGTATATGTTACTTCTATGGTAGTAGTAGATGTTTCCACAGGAGTTGTTGTGGAGAGTTCTGTTGTAGATGTTTCAGCTGCAGTAGTGGTGGATGTTTGAGCAGGCATTGTTTTGGGTGTTGAGTATTCAGTTGTGGATGTTTCTTCTAGAGTTGTTGTGGAGGACTCTGTTGGTGTAATAGATGTTACAACTGAAGTGGTGGATGTTTCAGCAGGTGTTGTTGTGGAGGATTCTGTTGCTGTAGTAGATGTTACTGCTATGGTAGTAGTAGACGTTTCTTCAGGAGTTGTTGTGGAAGACTCTGTTGGTGTAGTAGATGTTACTGCTATGGTAGTAGTAGACGTTTCCACAGGAGTTGTTGTGGAGGGCTCTGTTGTTGTAGATGTTTCTGCTGCAGTAGTGGTGGATGTTTGAGCAGGCATTGTTGTGGGTGTTGAGTATTCAGTTGTGGATGTTTCTTCTAGAGTTGTTGTGGAGGACTCTGTTGGTGTAGTAGAAGTTGCAGCTGCAGTAGTTGTAGATATTTCAGCAGGAGTTGTTGAGGGCTCTGTTATAGTAGTAGATGTTAATTCTACTGTAGTAGTGGATGTTTCTTCAAGAGTTGTTGTGGAGGGTTCTGTTGTTGTAGTAGAACTTACAGCTGCAGTACTTGTAGATATTTCAGCAGGAGTTGTTGTTGATGGTTCTGTTATAGTAGTAGATGTTAACTCTTCTGTAGTTGTGGATGTTTCTTCTAAAGTTGTTGTGGATGACTCTGTTGGTGTAGTAGATGTTACTGCTATGGTAGTAGTAGACGTTTCCACAGGAGTTGTTGTGGAGGGCTCTGTTGTTGTAGATGTTTCTGCTGCAGTAGTGGTGGATGTTTGAGCAGGGGTTGTTGTTGAGGGCTCTGTTATAGTAGTTGATGTTAATTCTACTGTAGTAGTGGTTGTTTCTTCAAGAGTTGTTGTGGAGGACTCTTTTGGTGAAGTATGTGTTACTTCTATGGTAGAAGTAGACGTTTCTTCAGGAGTTGTTGTGGAGGGCTCTGTTGTTGTAGATGTTTCTGCTGCAGTAGTGGTGGATGTTTGAGCAGGCAGTGTTGTGAGTGTTGAGTATTCAGTTGTGGATGTTTCTTCTAGAGTTGTTGGGGAGGACTCTGTTGGTGTAATAGATGTTACAACTGAAGTGGTGGATGTTTCAGCAGGAGTTGTTGTTGAGGGCTCTGTTATAGTAGTAGATGTTAATTCTACTGTAGTAGTGGATGTTTCTTCAGGAGTTGTTGTGGAGGACTCTGTTGGTGTATTAGATGTTACTTCTATGGTAGTAGTAGACGTTTCTTCAGGAGTTGTTGTGGAGGGCTCTGTTGTTGTAGATGCTTCTGCAGCAGTAGTGGTGGATTCTTCTAGATTTACTGTGGAGGACTCTGTTAGTGTAGTAAATGTTACAACTGAAATGGTGGATGTTTCAGCAGCTGTTGTTGTGGAGGATTCTGTTTCTGTAGTAGATGTTACAGCTATGGTAGTAGTAGACGTTTCCACAGGAGTTATTGTGGAGAGCTCGGTTGATGTAGATGTTTCTGCTGCAGTAGTTGTAAATGTTTGAGCAGGTGTTGTTGTGGGTGTTGAGTATTCAGTTGTTGGCTCAGTAATGGGTGATATTTCTGACAGACAATAAAAAATATTTAGTCGTTATGAATTTGAGATGGCTTTCACAAAAAAAATAAGTAATGATTTTACATTTTCTGAAATACTAATTTCAAATAGTCATTACGCTGAAACAAGGTTTTATTTGACAGTTCATTTTTTCATGCTGGTTTCAGTGGAAGACATTTTTTTTTACATTTAAATTTTTTCATAAGACTTACGTGTTCCATTAATGTCAACTGAATTAGCAGTTGCGTTTAGGTCATTTAGAAATTGTGTGTTGTTCAATATTGCATTGCCAATTTCATAATTAGATGGCACAACATCTGTACTGTTGAAAAGAAGATCAACTTCAGTGTTGACTGATCCTTTCCTGAAAAATAATATTTAAAATCATATTAGTGTCATGAAATATTCACTTTCTCAATACTGCAACCTGATCATTAATAGATTATTCAAAAGATTTAAAGTAGTTTAATAAAATATCTATAAGCAGTGAATATGAAATAAGCCGCATTGAAATATAGTGTATTTACCTGAATTTCTTGACGATGGCTTCTAGGAAAGACTTAAACCATCCTTTCAAAAGCTCATGAAACTGTAACCAATACAAATTATTACAGTTAAGCCAGATACACTTTTTGTTCATATGTAAAGTCTTTTAAAACAGCACAATGACTTTTAGTCACTTAAGTACATTATATAGAACAGTACACTGCATACTGTACACACTATATTCTAAAAACAAATACACTATAGTGAATGCAAAATTTTTTGACTTTACTCACAAGTTGCTCAACAAATGAAGCCCTTTTCTTAAAAGCGGGAGAACTGTTATCATTGAAGTCATCTATAAATGTATCTTGGGAGGTGAAAAACAGCGTTTTTACTACTACATTTTCAGATACTTTATTTGCAGTAGTGGTGAGAGATGTTGTTTCTGTTGTTGCAGATGTTACTGCTGCAGTAGTGGTGGATTTTTCAATAAGAGTTGTTGAGGGCTCTGTTGTAATAGTAGATGCTACTTCTGAAGTAGTGGTGAACGTTTCAGCAGGAGTTGTTGTTGAGGACTCTGTTGTAGTAGATGTTACTGCTGTGGAAGTGGTGGATGTTTCTGCATTAGTTGTTGTGGTGGGCTCTGTTGTAATAGTAGATGCTACTTCTGAAGTAGTGGTGAATGTTTCAGCAGGAGTTGTTGAGGACTCGGTTGTTGTAGTAGACGTTACTGCTGTAGTAGTGGTAGATGTTTCAGGAGTGGTTGTTGTGGAGGGCTCTGCTGTAGTAGATGTGACAGCTGCAGTAGTGGTGGATATTTCAGTGTACCTTGTTGTTGGTAGCTCTGTTACAGTAGTAGATGTTAAATCTATTGTAGTAGATGTAAATTCTACTGTAGTGGTGGATGTTTCTTCAAGAGTTGTGGAGGGCTCTGTTTTCATAGTAGGTGTTACTGCTTCAGTAGTGGTTGATGTTTCAGCAGGACTTGTTGTGGAGGATTCTGTTGCTGTAGTAGACTTTATTGCAAAGCTAGTAGTAGATGTTTCTACAGAAGTTGTTGTAGAGAGCTCTGTTGTTGTAGATGTTTCTGCTGTGGTAGCGGTGGATGTTTGAGCAGGTGTTGTGGGTGTTGAGTATTCAGTTGTGGATGTTTCTTCAAGAGTTGTTGTGGAGGACTCTGTTGGTGTAGTAGATGTTACTGCTGCAGTAGTGGTGGATTTTTCAATAAGAGTTGTTGAGGGCTCTGTTGTAATAGTAGATGCTACTTCTGAAGTAGTGGTGAATGTTTCAGCAGGAGTTGTTGTTGAGGACTCGGTTGTAGTAGATGTTACTGCTGTGGATGTTTCTGCATTAGTTGTTGTGGTGGGCTCTGTTGTAATAGTAGATGCTACTTCTGAAGTAGTGGTGAATGTTTCAGCAGGAGTTGTTGAGGACTCGGTTGTTGTAGTAGACATTACTGCTGTAGTAGTGGTAGATGTTTCAGGAGTGGTTGTTGTGGAGGGCTCTGCTGTAGTAGATGTGACAGCTGCAGTAGTGGTGGATATTTCAGTGTAACTTGTTGTTGGTAGCTCTGTTACAGTAGTAGATGTTAAATCTATTGTAGTAGATGTAAATTCTACTGTAGTGGTGGATGTTTCTTCAAAAGTTGTGGAGGGCTCTGTTTTCATAGTAGATGTTACTGCTTCAGTAGTGGTTGATGTTTCAGCAGGACTTGTTGTGGAGGATTCTGTTGCTGTAGAAGACTTTATTGCAAAGCTAGTAGTAGATGTTTCTACAGAAGTTGTTGTAGAGAGCTCTGTTGTTGTAGATGTTTCTGCTGTAGTAGCGGTGGATGTTTGAGCAGGTGTTGTGGGTGTTGAGTATTCAGTTGTGGATGTTTCTTCAAGAGTTGTTGTGGAGGACTTTGTTGGTGTAGTAGATGGTACAACTGAAGTGGTGGATGTTATAGTAGTAGATGTTAATTCTAATGTAGTAGTGTATGTTTCTTCAAGAGTTGTTGTGGAGGGTTCTGTTGTTGTAGTAGAAGTTACAGCTGCAGTAGTTGTAGATATTTCAGCAGGAGTTGTTGTTGATGGTTCTGTTATAGTAGTAGATGTTAATTCTTCTGTAGTAGCGGATGTTTCTTCAAGAGTTGTTGTGGAGGACTCTGTTGGTGTAGTAGATGTTACTGCTATGGTAGTAGTAGACGTTTCCACAGGAGTTGTTGTGGAGGGCTCTGTTGTTGTAGATGTTTCTGCTGCAGTAGTGGAGGATGTTTGAGTAGGCATTGTTGTGGGTGTTGAGTATTCAGTTGTGGATGTTTCTTCAAGAGTTGTTGTGGATGACTCTCTTGTAGTAGATGTTTCTGCTGCAGTAGTGGTGGATGTTTGAGCAGGAGTTGTTGTTGAGGGCTCTGTTGTTGTAGATGTTTCTGCTGCAGTAGTAGTGGATGTTTGAGCAGACATTGTTGTGGGTGTTGAGTATTCAGTTGTGGATGTTTCTTCTAGAGCAGTTGTGGAGGACTCTATTGGTGTAGTAGATGTTACTGCTATGGTAGTAGTAGACGTTTGCAGGGGAGTTGTTGTGGAGGGCTCTGTTGTTATAGATGTTTCTGCTACAATAGCGGTGGATGTTTGAGCAGGTGTTGTTGTGAGTGTTGAGTATTCAGTTGTGGATGTTTCTTCAAGAGATGTTGTGGAGGACCCTGTTGTCATAGATGTTACCGATTCAGTAGTGGTTGATGTTTCAACAGGAGTTGTTGTGGAAGATTTCTGTTTGTGTAGTAGATTTTACTGCTATGGTAGTAGTAGACGTTTCCACAGGAGTTGTTGTGAAGGGCTCTGTTGTTGTATATGTGTCTGCTGCAGTAGTGGTGAACGTTTGAGCAGGTGTTGTTGTGGGTGTTGAGTATTCAGTTGTTGGCTCAGTAATTGATGATATTTCTGATAGAAAAAAATGTTTATTGAGTTGTTTTGAGTTTAAGATGTTTTTGACAAAAAATGTAAACAATGATTTTCCATTTTCTGAAGTACTAATTTCAAATAATCATTACTCTGAAACAAGGTTTTATTTGTCAGTTTCTTTCTTTCATACTGGTTTTCATGTAAGACATTTATTTTTTTCACATTGAAGTAAGACTTACGTGTTCCATTAATGTCAACTGAATTAGCAGTTGCATTTAGGTCATTTAGAAATTGTGTGTTGTTCAATATTGCATTGCCAATTTCGGAATTTGATGGCACAACATCTGTACTGTTGAAAAGAAGATCAACTTCCGTATTGACTGATCCTTTCCTGAAAAATATTGATTAGAAATATCATATTAGTGCTATGAAATATTTAGAACCCTTTCTCAATATTGTAACCTGTCCAAAAATCCATTAATCACAAGATTTTATGTTGTTTCACAAAATATTTATAAGCAGTGTGAATAAAATAAGCCACATTTAAATACAGTGTATTTACCTGAATTTCTTGACAATTGCTTGTAGGAAGGACTCAAACTGTTTGAAAATGTTGACGAACTGTAACCAATACAAATTATTATAGTTAAGCCACATATGCCTAATTTATTACAGTTAAGCCACATACATTTGTTGTTCATATGTAAACGCTTTTAAAACAGCACAATGACTTTTATTCAACAAAATTCGCTGAACACAACAGTACACTGTATGTATACTGTATACACTACACTAAAAACAAAACACTATGGTGAATAGAGAATTTTTGTCTGTACTCACAAGTCCTTCAACAAATGAAGCCCTTTTCTTGAAAGCGGGAGAACTGTTATCATTGAAGTCATCTATAAATGTATCTTGGGAGGTGAAAAACAGTGTTATTACTACCACATTTTTAGATACTTTGTTTGCAGTAGTAGAGAGAGATGTTGTCTTTGTTGTAGTAGATGTTACTGCTGTGGTGGTGCTGGATGTTTCTGCATTAGTTGTTGTGGTGGGCTCTGTTGTAATAGTAGCTGCTACTTCTGAAGTAGGGGTGAATGTATAAGCAGGAGTTGTTGTTGAGGACTCTGTTGTTGTAGATGTTACTGCTGCAGTAGTGGTGGATGTTTCAGGAGTGGTTGTTGTGGAGGGCTCTGCCGTAGTAGATGTGACAGCTGCAGCAGTGGTGGATGTTTCTTCAAGTGTTCTTGTGTAGGGCTCTGTGGTCATACTAGATGTTACTGCTTCAGTAGTGGTTGATGTTTCTGCAGGACTTGTTGTGGAGGATTCTGTTGCTGTAGTAGACTTTATTGCAGCGCTACTGGTAGATGTTTCTACAGAAGTTGTTGTGGAGAGCTCTGTTGTTGTAGATGCTTCTGCTGCAGTAGCGGTGGATGTTTGAACAGTTGTTGCGGGTGTTGAGTATTCAGTTGTGGATGTTTCTTCAAGAGTTGTTGTGGATGACTCTCTTGTTGTAGTAGATGTTTCTGCTGCAGTAGTGGTGGATGTTTCAACAAGAGTTGTGGAGGTCTCCCTTGTTGTAGTAGAAGTTACAGCTGCAGTAGTGATGGATGTTTCAGCAGGAGTTGTTGTTGAGGGCTCTGTTATAATAGTAGATAATAATTCTACTGTAGTAGTGGATATTTCAGTAGGGGTTTTTGATGGCTTTGTTGCAATAGTAGATGTTAATTCTACTGTAGTGGTGGATGTTTCTTCTAGAATTGTTGTTGATGGCTCTGTTGCCATAGTAGATGTTATTGCTTCAGAAGTGGTTGATGTTTCAACAGGAGTTGTTGTTGAGGATTCTGTTGCTGTTGTAGATGTTACTGTTATGGTACTAGTTGGTCGTTTCCACAGGAGTTGTTGTGGAGGCCTCTGTTGTTGTAGATGTTTCTGCTGCAGTAGCAGTGGATGTTTTAGCAGGTGTTGTTGTGAGTGTTGAGTATTCAGTTGTGGTTGTTTCTTCAAGAGTTGTTGTTGAGGACTCTCTTGTTGTAGTAGACATTACAGTTGAAGTACTGGTGGATGTTTCAGCAGCAGTTGTTGTGGATGATTCGCTTGTTGCTGTTGTAGATGTTTCTGCTGCAGTAGTGGTGGATGTTTCTGTAAGAGTTGTTGTTGAGGGCTCTGTTATAATAATAGATGTTAATTCTACTGTAGTTGTGGATGTTTCTTCAAGAGTTGTTGTGGAGGACTCTGTTGGTGTAGTAGATGTTACAACTGAAGTAGTGGTGGATGTTTCAGCAGGAGTTGTTGTGGAGGATTCTGTTGCTGTAGTAGATGTTACTGCTATGGTAGTAGTAGACGATTCCACAGAAGTTGTTGTGGAGGACCCTGTTGTCATAGTAGATGATACTGATTCAGTAGTGGTGGATGTTTCAGCAGGAGTTGTTGTGGAGGATTCTGTTTGTGTAGTAGATGTTACTGCTATGGTAGTAGTAGATGTTTCCACAGGAGTTGTTGTGGAGGGCTCTGTTGTTGTAGATGTTTCTGCTGCAGTAGTGGTGGATGTTTGAGCAGGCATTGTTGTGGGTGTTGAGTATTCAGTTGTGGATGTTTCTTCTAGAGTAGTTGTGGGGGACTCTGTTGGTGTAATAGATGTTACAACTGAAGTAGTGGTGGATGTTTCAGCAGGAGTTGTTGTGGAGGATTCTTTTGCTGTAGTAGATGTTACTGCTATGGTAGTAGTAGACGTTTCCACAGGAGTTGTTGTGGAGGACCCTGTTGTCATAGTAGATGATACTGATTCAGTAGTGGTGGATGTTTCAGCAGGAGTTGTTGTGGAGGATTCTGTTTGTGTAGTAGATGTTACTGCTATGGTAGTAGTAGATGTTTCCACAGGAGTTGTTGTGGAGGGCTCTGTTGTTGTAGATGTTTCTGCTGCAGTAGTGGTGGATGTTTGAGCAGGCATTGTTGTGGGTGTTGAGTATTCAGTTGTGGATGTTTCTTCTAGAGTTGTTTTGGGGGAGTCTGTTGGTGTAGTAGATGTTACAACTGAAGTAGTGGTGGATGTTCCAGCAGGAGTTGTTGTGGAGGATTCTGTTGCTGTTGTAGATGTTACTGCTATGGTAGTAGTAGACGTTTCCACAGGAGTTGTTGTGGAGAACCCAGTTGTCATAGTAGATGTTACTGTTTCAGTAGTGGTTGATGTTTCAACAGGAGTTGTTGTGGAGGATTCTGTTGCTGTAGTAGATGTTACTGCTATGGTAGTAGTAGACGTTTCCACAGGACTTGTTGTGGAGAGCTCTGTTGTTGTAGATGTTTCTGTTACAGTAACGGTGGATGTTTGAGCAGGCATTGTTGTGGGTGTTGAGTATTCAGTTGTGGATGTTTCTTCTAGAGTTGTTGTGGAGGACTCTGTTGGTGTAGTAGATGTTACTGCTATGGTATTAGTAAACGTTTCCATAGGAGTTGTTGTGGAGAGCTCTGTTGTTGTAGATGTTGCTGCTGCAGTAGTGGTGAATATTTGAGCTGATGTTGTTGTGGGTGTTGAGTATTCAGTTGTTGGCTCAGTAATTGATGATATTTCTGATAGACAAAAAATGTTTATTGAGTTGTTTTCAGTTTAAGATGTTTTGACACATTTTTTCACATTGAAACATACTTTTTCACATTGAAATAAGACTTACGTGTTCCATTAATGTCAACTGAATTAGCAGTTGCGTTTAGGTCATTTAGAAATTGTGTGTTGTTCAATATTGTATTTCCAATTTCTGAATTTGATGGCACAACATCTGTACTGTTGAAAAGAAGATCAACTTCCGTATTGACTGATCCTTTCCTGAAAAATATTGTTTAGAAAAATCATATTAGTGCTATGAAATATTCAGAACACTTTCTCAATATTGCAGCCTGTCCAATAATCCATTAATCACAAGATTTTATGTTGTTTCGCAAAGTATTTTTAAGCAGTGTGAATAAAATAAGCCACATTGAAATACAGTCTATTTACCTGAATTTCTTGACAATGGCTCGTATGAAGGAATCAAACCGTTTGAAAATGTTGACAAACTGTAACCAATACAAATTATTACAGTTAAGCCACATACGTTTGTTGTTCATATATAAACGCTTTTAAAACAGCACAATGACTTTTATTCACCAAAATTCGCTGAACACAACAGTACACTGTATACTGTATACACTGCACTAAAAACAAATACACTATAGTGAATAGAGAATTTTTGTCTTTACTCACAAGTCCTTCAACAAATGAAGCCCTTTTCTTGAAAGCGGGAGAACTGTTATCATTGAAGTCATCTATAAATGTATCTTGGGAGGTAAAAAACAGTGTTGTTACTACTACATTTTCAGATACTGTATTTACAGTAGTAGAGGGAGATGTTGTCTCTGTTGTTGTAGATGTTACTGCTGCAGTAGTGATGGCTGTTTCAGCAGGAGTTGTTGTGGTGGACTCTGTTGTAGTAGATGTTACTGCTGTGGTAGTGGTGGATGTTTCTGCATTAGTTGTTGTGGTGGGCTCTGTTGTAATAGTAGATGCTACATCTGAAGTAGTGGTGAATGTATAAGCAGGAGTTGTTGAGGACTCTGCTGTTGTAATAGATGTTACTGCTGCCGTAGCGGTGGATGTTTCAGGAGTGGTTGTTGTGGAGGGCTCTGCTGTAGTAGATGTGACAGCTGCAGTAGTGGTGGATATTTC
Source organism: Danio aesculapii (assembly GCF_903798145.1). Lineage (NCBI taxonomy): Eukaryota > Metazoa > Chordata > Actinopteri > Cypriniformes > Danionidae > Danio > Danio aesculapii. The sequence continues at coordinate 9,499 of NW_026613679.1, read as the reverse complement.
AGTGTAAGTTGTTGTTGTTGATGGGTCTGTTACAGTAGTAGATGTCAAATCTACTGTAGTAGTGAATGTTTCTTCAAAGTTTGTTGTTGACTCTACTTCTGCATTAGTGGTGGATGTTTCTTTAAGAGTTCTTGTGGAGGGCTCTGTTGTCATAGTAAATGTTACTGATCCAGTAGTGGTTGATGTTTCAGCAGGACTTGTGGAGGATTCTGTTGCTGTAGTAGACTTTATTGCAATGTTAGTAGTAGATGTTTCTACAGAAGTTGTTGTGGACAGCTCTGTTGTTGTAGATGCTTCTGCTGCAGTAGCGGTGGATGTTTGAGCAGTTGTTGTGGAGGACTCTCTTGTTGTAATAGATGTTTCTGCTGCAGTAGTGGTGGATGTTTCAGCAGTTGTTGTTGTTGAGGGCTCTGTTATTATAGTAGATATTTCAGTAGAAGTTGTTGGTGGCTTTGTTGTAATAGTAGATCTTGATTCTACTGTAGTGGTGGATGTTTCTTCAAGAGTTGTTGTTGAGGGCTCTGTTGCCATAGTAGATGTTACTGCTTCAGTAGTGGATGATGTTTCAACAGGAGTTGTTGTGGAGGAATCTGTTGATGTAGTAGACTTTACTGCAACACTATTAGTAGATGTTTCTGCCTCAATAGCGGTGGATGTTTCAGCAGAAGTTGTTGTTGAGGACTCTCTTGTTGTAGTAGATGTTACTGCTGTCGTAGTGGTAGATGTTTCAGCAGGAGTAGTTGTTGAGGACTCTCTTGTTGTAGTAGATGTTACTGCTGTGGTAGTGGTAGATGTTTCAGCAGGAGTAGTTGTTGAGGACTCTCTTGTTGTAGATGTTTCTTCTGCAGCAGTAGTAGATGTTTCAGCAGGAGTCGTTGTGGAGGGCTCTGTTGTAGTTGTTAATGCTGTTGAGGATGTTAATGCTGCAGCAGTGGTGGATGTTTCAGGAGGAGTTGTTGTGTAAGGCTCTGTTGTACTTGATGTTACTGCTGCTCTAATGGTGGATGGTTCAGTTGTTGTTGTGGAGGGCTCCGTTGTAGTTGATGTTATTGCTACCGTAGTCGTGGATGGTTCAGTTGTTGTTGTGGAGGTCTCTGTTGTTGTTGTTATTGCTACCGTAGTGGTGGATGGTTCAGTTGTTGTTGTGGAGGTCTCTGTTGTTGTTGTTGTTGTTGTAGATGTTAATGCTATAGCAGTGGTGGATGATTCAGGAGGGGTTGTTGTGAAGGCCTCGGTTATAGTTGATGTTACTGCTGCGGTAGTGTTGGATGGTTTCGCTGTTGTTGTCAATGGCTCAGTTGTTGTAGATGCTTCTGTTGCAATATTGGTTGATGTTTCAGGAGGAGTTGTTGTGGAGAGCTCTGTTGTTGTAGTAGATGTAATTTCTGCAGCAGTGGTGGATGTTTCAGCTGTTGTTGTTGGGGGTTCTGTTGTTGTTACTGCTAAAGTAGTGGTTGATGTTTCAGCATGAGTTGTGGATGGCTCATATGTCGTAGAAGATGTTATTGCAGCAGTAGTGGTGGATGTTTCAGTAGGAGTTGTTGTGGAGGGCTCTGTAGTTCTAGTAGATGTTATTTCTGCAGCAGTGGTGAATGTTTCAGCTGTTGTTGTTGATGGCTCTGTTGTCGTAGTTGATGTTATTGCTACAGTAGTCATGGATGTTTCAGGAGGAGTTGTTGTGGAGGTCATTGTTGTAGTAGTTGTTACTGCTGCAGTAGTGGTGGATGTTTCAGCAGGAGTTGTTGTCGAAGGCTCTGTTGTTGTAGATGGTTCTGTTGCAATAGTGGTTGATATTCCAGGAGGGGTTGTTGTGGAGGGCTCTGTTGTTGTAGTAGATGTTATTTTTGCAGCAGTGGTGGATGTTTCAGTTGTTGTTGTTGTTGTGGAGGGCTCTGTTGTTGTAGTAGATGTAAGTTCTGCAATAGTGGTTAATGTATCAGCAGGACTTGCTTTGGCTGTTGAGTATTCCGTTATTGATTGAGCAGTTGTTTCTTGATAGAAAAAAAAGTTTTTAATTAGTTACATAATTTAGATGGAAATGATGAATAAAATATCGCATTTGCATATAAATGTCATGTAGTAAATACTAAACAAGCTTAGTTTAATGTAATATTAGAGTCCTTTTTTTTATGTATTTTTGTCATTGTTTACATTCTTATTTATTTATATGGGATACTTTTTGATATTTTTATTTTAGTTGTTGTAAGACTTACCTGTGCCATTAACTTCAACAGAAGCAGAAGTTACGTTCAGGGCACTGACAATATTTGGGTCGGTTAGTAATGTGTTGGTAATTTCAGCATTTGAAGGCACACTCTCTGAACCATTGAAAACCAGGTCTACTATATTATAGGTTGACCCCTTCCTGAAAAATAGTGTTTGTAAACATTAAATTAGTTTACCAGCATAATGTGATTTTTATCCTAATATATTTTACTGAAAAAAGTGCATTAATGTCCTCTTTCTCTTTTTTTCTCTCACAGTTTCAAACACACATGAATGGGACATTTATAAATTGCATTGCAATATAGTAAATTTACCTGAATTCTACAGCAATAACATCTAGCAAGGATTTGTAGGATTTGTAACCATTTTTAAGCTGTAACAAAACACAGGCAGTTATAATAAACACTTATAAGTTTGTTAAACAGATTTTAAGTGTTAAAAAATAAATGTAATGGCAGCTCATTCCCTCAGTGATTATACAGTGAATTCAGAATTTCAGGTTTAACTCACAAGGTTTTGAACACGTGCAGCCCTTTCTTTGAAAGCAGTAGAAGTTTTATCACTGAGTTCATCTATAAATGTATCTTCAGAGCGAAACACAAGAGTTATTGATACTTCATTTCCAGGTGCTCTATTGGCATTAGTTGTGAATAATGAAGTGGAGGGTTTTGTTGTTGTAGTAAATGTTAATACTGCAGTAGTGGTGGATGGTTCAGCAGGAGTTGTTGTGTACAGCTCTGTTGTTGTAGTAGATGTTGTTGTAGTAGATGTTACTGCTCCAGTAGTGGTAGATGTTTCAGCAAGAGTTGTTGTGTATGGCTCTGTTGTTGTAGTAGATGTTGTTTTAGATGTTATTGCTGCAGTAGTGGTAGGTGTTTCAGCAATTGTCGTTGTGGAGGGCTCTGTTGTTGTAGTAGATGTTACAGCTGCAGTAATGGTGGATGTTTCAGCAAGAGTTGTTGAGGGCTCTGTTGTTGTAGTAGATGTTACTTCTGCAGTCGTGGTGGATGTTTCAGCTGTTGTTGTTGATGGTTCTGATGTGGTAGTAGATGTTATTGCTACAGTAGTCATTGATGTTTCAGGAGGAGTTGTTGTGGAAGGCTTTGTTGTTGTAGTAGATGTTATTGTTGTTGTTGTTGTAGATGTTCCAGCAAGAGTTGTTGAGGGCTCTGTTGTTGTAGTAGATGTCACTTCTGCAGCAGTGGTGGATGTTTCAGCTGTTGTTGTTGAGGGTTCTGTTGTTGTTACAGCTACAGTAGTGGTTGATGTTTTAGCATGAGTTGTGGATGGCTCATCTGTCGTAGAAGATGTTATTGCTGCAGCAGTGGTGGATGTTTCAGCTGTTGTTGTTGATGGCTCTGTTGTCATAGTTGATATTGCTACAGTAGCCGTGGATGTTTCAGGAGGAGTTGTTGTGGGGGTCATTGTTGAAGTAGTTGTTATTGCTGCAGTAGGGGTGGATGTTTCAGCAGGAATTGTTGTCGAAGGCTCTGTTGTTGTAGATGGTTCTGTTGCAATAGTGGTTGATGTTCCAGGAGGGGTTGTTGTGGAGGGCTCTGTTGTTGTAGAAGATGTTATTTCTGTAGCAGTGGTGGTGGGTTCAGCTGTTGTTGTGGAGGGCTCTGTTGTTGTAGTAAGTGTTATTTCTGCAGCAGTGGTGGATGTTTCAGCTGTTGTTGTTGAGGGTTCTGTTGTTGTTACAGCTACAGTAGTGGTTGATGTTTTAGCATGAGTTGTGGATGGCTCATCTGTCGTAGAAGATGTTATTGCTGCAGCAGTGGTGGATGTTTCAGCTGTTGTTTTGGAGGGCTCTGTTGTTGTAGTAGATTTTATGTCTGCAGCAGTGGTTGATGTTTCAGGAGGAGTTGTTGTGGAGGGCTCTGTTGTTGTGGTAGATGTTATTTCTGTAGCAGTGGTGGTGGGTTCAGCTGTTGTTGTGGAGGGCTCTGTTGTTGTAGTAGATGTTAGTTCTGCAATAGTGATTAATGTATCAGCAGGACTTGCTTTGGCTGTTGAGTATTCAGTTGTTGGTTGAGCAGTTGTTTCTTGATAGAAAAAAAAAGTTTTTAATTAGTTACATATTTCAGATGGAAATGATGAATAAAATATCACATTTGCATATATATGTCATGTAGTAAATACTAAACAAGCTTAGTTTAATGTAATATTAGTTTTTGAAAAAGTATTTTTGTTATTGTTTACATTCTTATTCATTTATATGGGATACTTTTTGATATTTTTATTTTAGTTGTTGTAAGACTTACCTGTGCCATTAACTTCAACCGAAGCAGAAGTTACGTTCAGGGCACTGACAATATTTGGGTCAGTAAGTAGTGTGTTGGTAATTTCAGCATTTGAAGGCACACTCTCTGAACCATTGAATACCAGGTCTACTATATTATAGGTTGACCCCTTCCTGAAAAATAGTGTTCGTAAACATTAAATTAGTTTACCAGCATAATGTGATTTTTATCTTAATATATTTCACAGAAAAAAAGTGCATTAATGGCCTCTTTCTCTTTTTTCTCTCACAGTTTCAAACACACATGAATGGGACATTTATAAATTGCATTGCAATATAGTAAATTTACCTGAATTCTACAGCAATAACATCTAGCAAAGATTTGTAGGATTTGTAACCATTTTTAAGCTGTAACAAAACACAGGCAGTTACAATAAACACATAGGTTTGTTGAACAGGTTTTAAGTGTTAAAAAATAAATGTAATGACAGCTCATTCCCTCAGAGATTATACAGTGAATTCAGAATTTCAGTCTTAACTCACAAGGTTTTGAACACGTGCAGCCCTTTCTTTGAAAGCAGTAGAAGTTTTATCACTGAGTTCATCTATAAATGTATCTTCAGAGCGAAACACAAGAGTTATTGATACTTCATTTCCAGGTGCTCTATTGGCATTAGTTGTGAATAATGAAGTGGAGGGTTTTGTTGTTGTAGTAGATGTTAATGCTGCAGTAGTGGTGGATGGTTCAGCAAGAGTTGTTGTGTACGGCTCTGTTGTTGTAGTAGATGTTGTTGTTGTAGTAGATGTTAATGCTGCAGTAGTGGTGGATGGTTCAGCAAGAGTTGTTGTGTACGGCTCTGTTGTTGTAGTAGGTGTTGTTTTGGATGTTACTGCTGCAGTAGTGGTAGGTGTTTCAGCAAATGTTGTTGTGGAGGGCTCTGTTGTTGTAGTAGATGTTGTTGTAGTAGATGTTACATCTGCAGTAATGGTGGATGTTTCCATGGGAATTGTTGTGGACGCCTCTGTTGTAGTTGTAAATGCTATGGTTGTAGATGTTAATGCTGCAGCAGTGGTGGATGTTTCAGCTGTTGTTGTTGAAGGCTCTGTTGTCGTAGTAGATGTTATTGGTACAGAAGTCATGGATGTTTCAGGAGGAGTTGTTGTGGAAGGCTTTGTTGTTGTAGTAGATGTTGTTGTTGTTGTTGTTGTAGTAGATGTTCCAGCAAGAGTTGTTGAGGGCTCTGTTGTTGTAAATGTTGTTGTAGTAGATGTTGTCGTAGATGTCACTTCTGCAGCAGTGGTGGATGTTTCAGCTGTTGTTGTTGAGGGTTCTGTTGTTGTTACAGCTACAGTAGTGGTTGATGTTTTAGCATGAGTTGTGGATGGCTCATCTGTCGTAGAAGATGTTATTGCTGCAGCAGTGGTGGATGTTTCAGCTGTTGTTGTTGATGGCTCTGTTGTCGTAGTTGATATTGCTACAGTAGTTGTGGATGTTTCAGGAGGAGTTGTTGTGGAGGTCATTGTTGTAGTAGTTGTTACTGCTGCAGTAGTGGTGGATGTTTCAGCAGGAGTTGTTGTCGAAGGCTCTGTTGTTGTAGATGGTTCTGTTGCAATAGTGGTTGATATTCCAGGAGGGGTTGTTGTGGAGGGCTCTGTTGTTGTAGAAGATGTTTTTTCTGCAGCAGTGGTGGATGTTTCAGCTGTTGTTGTGGAGGGCTCTGTTGTTGTAGAAGAAGTCATTACTGCAGCAGTGGTGGATGTTTCAGCTGTTGTTGTGGAGGGCTCTGTTGTTGTAGAAGATGTTATTTCTGCAGCAGTGGTGGATGTTTCAGCTGTTGTTGTGGAGGGCTCTGTTGTTGTAGAAGATGTTATTTCTGCAGCAGTGGTGGATGGTTCAGTTGTTGTTGTTGTGGAGGGCTCTGTTGTTGTAGTAGATGTAAGTTCTGCAATAGTGATTAATGTATCAGCAGGACTTGCTTTTGCTGTTGAGTATTCAGAGGTTGGTTGAGCAGTTGTTTCTTAATAGAAAAAAAAAAGTTTAATTAGTTACATATTTCAGATGGAAATGATGAATAAAATATCACATTTGCATATATATGTCATGTAGTAAATACTAAACAAGCTTAGTTTAATGTAATATTAGTTATTTTTTTGAAAAAGTATTTTTGTCATTGTTTACATTCTTATTCATTTATATGGGATACTTTTTGATATTTTTATTTTAGTTGTTGTAAGACTTACCTGTGCCATTAACTTCAACAGAAGCAGAAGTTACGTTCAGGGCACTGACAATATTTGGGTCAGTTAGTAGTGTGTTGGTAATTTCAGCATTTGAAGGCACACTCTCTGAACCATTGAAAACCAGGTCTACCATATTATAGGTTGACCCCTTCCTGAAAAATAGTGTTTGTAAACATTAAATTAGTATAACAGCATAATGTGATTTTTATCCTAATATATTTTACTGAAAAAAGTGCATTAATGTCCTCTTTCTCTTTTTTTCTCTCACGGTTTCAAACACACATGAATGGGACATTTATAAATTGCATTGCAATATAGTAAATTTACCTGAATTCTACAGCAATGACATCTAGCAAGGATTTGTAGGATTTGTAACCATTTTTAAGCTGTAACAAAACACAGGCAGTTACAATAAACACTTATAAGTTTGTTGAACAGGTTTTAAGTGTTAAAAAAATAAATGTAATGACAGCTCATTCCCTCAGAGATTATACAGTGAATTCAGAATTTCAGGTTTAACTCACAAGGATTTGAACACGTGCAGCCCTTTCTTTGAAAGCAGTAGAAGTTTTATCACTGAGTTCATCTATAAATGTATCTTCAGAGCGAAACACAAGAGTTATTGATACTTCATTTCCAGGTGCTCTATTGGCATTAGTTGTGAATAATGAAGTGGAAGGTTCTGTTGTTGTAGTAAATGTTAATACTGCAGTAGTGGTGGATGGTTCAGCAAGAGTTGTTGTGTACAGCTCTGTTGTTGTAGTAGATGTTGTTGTTGTAGTAGATGTTAATGCTGCTGTAGTGGTGGATGGTTCAGCAAGAGTTGTTGTGTATGGCTCTGTTGTTGTAGTAGATGTTGTTGTTGTAGTAGATGTTAATGCTACAGTAGTGGTGGATGGTTCAGCAAGAGTTGTTGTGTACGGCTCTGTTGTTGTAGTAGATGTTGTTTTGGATGTTTCTGCTGCAGTAATGGTAGGTGTTTCCGCAAATGTTGTTGTGGAGGGCTCTGTTGTTGTAGTAGATGTTGTTGTAGTAGATGTTACATCTGCAGTAGTGGTGGATGTTTCCATGGGAATTGTTGTGTACGGCTCTGTTGTAGTTGTAAATGCTGTTGTTGTAGATGTTAATGCTGCAGCAGTGGTGGATGTTTCAGCTGTTGTTGTTGAAGGCTCTGTTGTCGTAGTAGATGTTATTGCTACAGTAGTCATGGATGTTTCAGGAGGAGTTGTTGTGGAGGGCTCTGTTGTTGTAGTAGATGTTACCTCTACAGCAGTTGTGGATGTTTCCATGGGAATTGTTGTGTACGGCTCTGTTGTAATTGTAAATGCTGTTGTTGTAAATGTTAAAGCTGCAGCAGTGGTGGATGTTCCAGAAGTTGTTGTGAAGGTTTCTGTTGTTGCCGTTGTAGATGTTTCTGCTGCATTACTGGTGGATGTTTCAGCAGGAGTTGTTGTCGAAGGCTCAGTTGTTGTAAATGCTTCTGTTGCAATAGTGGATGATGTTTCAGGAGGAGTTGTTGTGGAGGGCTCTGTTGTTGTAGTAGATGTTTCTTCTGCAGTAGAAGTGGATGTTTCAATTGTTGTTGTGGTGGGCTCTGTTGTCGTAGTGGATGTTATTTCTGCAGCAGTGGTTGATGTTTCAGGAGGAGTTGTTTTGGAGGGCTCTGTTGTTGTAGTAGATGTTAGTTCTGCAATAGTGATTAATGTATCAGCAGGACTTGCTTTGGCTGTTGAGTATTCAGTTGTTGGTTGAGCAGTTGTTTCTTGATAGAAAAAAAAAGTTTTTTAATTAGTTACATATTTCAGATGGAAATGATGAATAAAATATTGCATTTGCATATATATATATATATGTCATGTAGGAAATACTAAACAAGCTTAGTTTAATGTAATATTAGTTTTTGAAAAAGTATTTTTGTCATTGTTAACATTCTTATTCATTTATATGGGATACTTTTTGATATTTTTATTTTAGTTGTTGTAAGACTTACCTGTGCCATTAACTTCAACAGAAGCAGAAGTTACGTTCAGGGCACTGACAATATTTGGGTCGGTTAGTAATGTGTTGGTAATTTCAGCATTTGAAGGCACACTCTCTGAACCATTGAAAACCAGGTCTACTATATTATAGGTTGACCCCTTCCTGAAAAAAATTATTTGCAAACATTAAATTAGTATCACTGCATAATATGATTTTTATCTTAATATATTTCACTGAAAAAAGTGCATTAATGGCCTCTTTCTCTTTTTTCTCTCACAGTTTCAAACACACATGAATGGGACATTTATAAATTGCATTGCAATATAGTAAATTTACCTGAATTCTACAGCAATGACATCTAGCAAGGATTTGTAGGATTTGTAACCATTTTTAAGCTGTAACAAAACACAGGCAGTTACAATAAACACATAAGTTTGTTGAACAGGTTTTAAGTGTTAAAAAATAAATGTAATGACAGCTCATTCCCTCAGAGATTATACAGTGAATTCAGAATTTCAGTCTTAACTCACAAGGTTTTGAACACGTGCAGCCCTTTCTTTGAAAGCAGTAGAAGTTTTATCACTGAGTTCATCTATAAATGTATCTTCAGAGCGAAACACAAGAGTTATTGATACTTCATTTCCAGGTGCTCTATTGGCATTAGTTGTGAATAATGAAGTGGAAGGTTCTGTTGTTGTAGTAGATGTTAATGCTGCAGTAGTGGTGGATGGTTCAGCTGTTGTTGTAAAGGCCTCTGTTGTTGTAGTGGATGTTACTGCTGCTGCATTGGTGGATGTTTCTTCAAGAGTT
>NW_026613678.1:41863-66272 GCF_903798145.1 Danio aesculapii | reverse complement strand
AGCAGCCGACTGATATAGCCCTAATTGGCTCATCAGTTTCAGCTGTGGAGCTAAGCTCCGCCAATTCAATTGGCATTTCATTGGCCCGTTTTCTTATCTTCAGATGTGATTGGTCGTCTAAAGCACTCCCAAAAGTCTGTTTAATAACAGACACACGTTGAAGTTCCCTATTCGGGGAACGTGGGTTACGTACGTAACCAGGACGTTCTCTATTTTAATTTCAAAATTAACTACTAATATAAAAACACGTTTTGTGTTAGTGCATGTGGCATTAACTATACTATACAGTCTTGCACAGAAAGGATTCAAAACAGTGACAGAAGCACTTAGTGAATGTACTCATTTGAACTGTCAGAGTCACTGACAGAGATAGAAACATCATGTGTTGTGTTAAATAATTCGTATTTATTATTGTGATTCAGGTTTAGCCTGCAGGTTTAAAATATATATATTTAAATTTGCCATTTAAATAGAAAAGTGGCAGTTTTATTTATTTAATACATGGAAATAAAAATGTACTTGAATCTAGAAAGTGTTTTTTTACTACAGTAAACAGGTGTGTTGAGCCTCAAATGGCTATCTCTGTTTTTGCAGTACAGTGGAATATTACTAGTTTAGCATACAACCCTACCATATTAAACATTCATTTATTCATTTTCTTTTCGGCTTAGTCTCTTTACCAATCCGGGGCCGCCACAGCCTGAACCGCCAACTTATCTAGCACATTTTCACGCAGCCTTCCAGCTGCAACCCATCCCTGGGATACATCCACACACACACCCATTCACTACGGACAATTTAGCTTACCCAACTCACCTGTACCGCATGTCTTTGGACTGTGGGGGAAACCTGAGCACCCGGAGAAAACCCACGCAAACGCAGGGAGAACATGCAAACTCCACACAGAAACGCCAACTGACCCAGCCGAGGCTCAAACCAGCGACCTTCTTGCTGTGAGGCGACAGCACTACCTACTGCGCCACTGCTTCGCCCTCCATATTAAACATTTTAACTTTTATACATTTTTTACAATTAGATTACTACTTATAAATGTAATATTAATTGTATGTATATATATATATTTATTTTATTTTATTTTTTTTATTTATTTATTTTATTTTTTTTACCTCAGCAGCTGAGCCCCCTAAAATGAAAATTCTAAAATTGCCCCTGACTGAAGCCAAATCTGGAGCTAATCCAACAAAATAACTAATAATAAATGTCACAAATTAGTACACCCAAAATGTATATGTTAGGGAAAAATATCAAATAATAATTTTGAAAAGAGTAAAATTCAAGAGAAACAAAAAATTTGAACATTTTGTTGGAATTTTGTAGCTTCCCCCAATATTTTGCACGAATTTAAATGTATTATCTTCTTATTTCTAAAGCTGTTCTAAGACTAAAATATATTTTTTATAAATATATCTGTTTAATAAATCTGTTTTGTTCAAATGCACTAAAACATGTGACCTATGTGACCTCTCATTTTCAAAACAAGGTGTTCTCAATTATGCTGAGCACAGTATTATATCTGTAAACGATAATTCAAATTAAGTAAAAACATGCTATAAAAATAAGTTATCTGCATGTCAAACAAGAGACGCACCAGTAGTACAGTGCCCTCCGGACAGATGCAGCCGTGGATGGGTTCAGTACAGGCGTCCAGAGGAGAGTTTGGAGTGGAGCAGGTCCTCAGACAGGAGCGAGGAGAGAAGATCAGAGAGCCTGGACACTGATTGAGCTCTGGACATGAGAGATCAGTGCAGTTCCATGCTCCACGTGTACAAACACTACAAACAAAACAGAGAGAAACACATTTAAAAGCTCACAAACATCTTTACATTAGACATGCTTGACCCTGATAAATCTGCTACAATTTTGCGAGGGTGTTGTGGAAGGTTTCTAGCTTGTTGCTGTGGTGTTGTGGTTATTTCTAGGTTTGTCGATGTGGTTTTTATGTTGTTTTTGGTGGTTTACAGGTTGTTGCTATGGTATTGCTGTGGTTTTAGGGTGTTGTGGGTAGCCTCTAGGTTGTTGCTAGGGTGTTGTGGTTGTTTTTAGGATTGTTGTGATGGTTTTATGGCTGTCTGTGGTTTTATGTTGTTTTGGTGGTTTACAAGTTGTTGCCATGCTATTGTAGTGGTTTCTAGGGTGTTGTTGGTGGCCTCTAGGTTGTTGCTAGGGTGTTGGGGTTGTTTCTAGCTTTGTTGTGATGGTTTTATGTTGTTTTGGTGGTTTATAGGTTGTTACTATGCTATTGTTGTGGTTTCTATGGTGTTGTTGGTGGCCTCTAGTTTGTTGCTATAGTGTTGTGGTTGTTTCTAGGTTTGTTGCAGTGGTTTTGTGTTGTTTTGGTGGTTTATAGGTTGTTGCTTTGCTATTGTAGTGGTTTCTAGGGTGTTGTTGGTGGTCTCTAGGTTGTTGCTATGCTATTGTTGTGGTTTTTAGGGTGTTGTTGGTGGCCTCTAGGTTGTTGCTATAGTGTTGTGGTTGTTTCTAGATTTGTTGCAGTGGTTTTGTGTTGTTTTGGTGGTTTATAGGTTGTTGCTATGCTATTGTAGTGGTTTCTAGGGTGTTGTTGGTGGTCTCTAGGTTGTTGCTATGCTATTGTTGTGGTTTCTAGGGTGTTGTTGGCGGCCTCTAGGTTGTTGCTATAGTGTTGTGGTTGTTTTTAGGCTTGTTGCAGTGGTTTTATGTTGTTTTGGTGGTTTATAGGTTGTTGCTATGCTATTGTTGTGGTTTCTAGGGTGTTGTTGGTGGCCTCTAGGTTGTTGCTATAGTGTTGTGGTTATTTCTAGGTTTGTCGATGTGGTTTTTATGTTGTTTTGGTGGTTTACAGGATGTTGCTATGGTATTGTTGTAGTTTTGTGGTGTTGTGGGCAGCCTCTACGTTGTTGCTAGGGTGTTGTGGTTGTTTTTAGGATTGTTGTGATGGTTTTATGGCTGTCTGTGGTTTTATGTTGTTTTGGTGGTTTACAAGTTGTTGCCATGCTATTGTTGTGGTTTCTAGTGTGTTGTTGGTGGCCTCTAGGTTGTTGCTAGGGTGTTGTGGTTATTTCTAGGTTTGTTGTGGTGGTTTTATGTTGTTTTGGTGGTTTATAGGTTGTTGCTATGCTATTGTTGTGGTTTCTAGGGTGTTGTTGGTGGCCTCTAGGTTGTTGCTATAGTGTTGTGGTTGTTTCTAGATTTGTTGCAGTGGTTTTGTGTTGTTTTGGTGGTTTATAAGTTGTTGCTATGATATTGTAGTGGTTTCTAGGGTGTTGTTGGGGGTCTCTAGGTTGTTGCTATGCTATTGTTGTGGTTTCTAGGGTGTTGTTGGTGGCCTCTAGGTTGTTGCTATAGTGTTGTGGTTGTTTCTAGATTTGTTGCAGTGGTTTTGTGTTGTTTTGGTGGTTTATAGGTTGTTGCTATGCTATTGTAGTGGTTTCTAGGGTGTTGTTGATGGTCTCTAGGTTGTTGCTATGCTAATGTTGTGGTTTCTAGGGTGTTGTTGGTGGCCTCTAGGTTGTTGCTATAGTGTTGTGGTTGTTTCTAGGTTTGTTGCAGTGGTTTTGTGTTGTTCTGGTGGTTTATAGGTTGTTGCTATGCTATTGTAATGGTTTCTAGGGTGTTGTTGGTTGGTCTCTAGGTTGTTGCTAGGGTGTTGTTGTTTCTTGGTTTGTTGTGATGGTTTTATGGCTGTCTGTGGTTTTATGTTGTTTTGGTGGTTTACAAGTTGTTCCATGCTATTGTAGTGGTTTCTAGGGTGTTGTTGGTGGCCTCTAGGTTGTTGCTCTAGTGTTGTGGTTGTTTCTAGGTTTGTTGCAGTGGTTTTATGTTGTTTTGGTGGTTTACAGGTTGTTGCTATGCTATTGTTATGGTTTCTATGGTGTTGTTGGTGGCCTCTAGGTTGTTGCTAGGGTGTTGTGGTTGTTTCTAGGTTTGTTGTGATGGTTTTATGTTGTTAGGGTGGTTTCTAGTTGTTGCCAGGGTATTGGGTTTAATTTTTATTTTATTGGTGTGACTTCTAGGTTGTTTTTATGGTTTTGTGGGTGATTTCTAGGTTGTTGCTAGGTTGTAATTGGGTGTTTTCAAGGTCGCTGTGGGTGGATTTTAGGTTATTGCTAGGGTGCTATCTGTGGTTTTATGTTGTTTTGGTGGTTTCTAGTTGTTGCCAGGGTATTGTGGATGATTTTTATTTCATTCTTGTGATTTCTAGATTGTTGCTAGGGCATTGTGGGTGGTTTCTAGGTTGTTGCTAGGGTGCGTTTTGTGGTTTTTATGTTGTTTTGGAGGTTTCTAGTTTGATGTGGTGGTTTCTAAGTTGTTGCCATGGTGCTGTTGGGGTAGTTTCTAAGTTGTTGCAGTGATTTCTATGTTGTTGTTTGAGTGTTGTGGGTTATTTTTAGGTAATTGCTAGAGTGTTACGGGTGTTTTTTATGTTTGGGTGGTTTATAGGTTGTTGCTAGGGTGCTGTCTGTGGTTTTATGTTGTTTTGGTGGTTTCTAGTTGTTGCTAGGGTGTTGTAGGTGATTTTTATTTTATTGTTGTGATTTCTAGGTTGTTACTAGGGCATTGTGGGTGGTTTTTAGGTAATTGCTAGAGTCTTGTAGATGTTTTTATGTTGCTGTGGTGGCTTACAGGTTGTTGCAATGGGATTGTTTTGGTTTCTAGGGTGTTGTGGGTGGCCTCTAGGTTGTTGCTAGGGTGTTGTGGTCAGTGATTTTACAGGTATGCTGTTTTGGGAGTTTCAAGTTGTTGCAGGTGATTTTTATGTTACTGTGTTGAATTCTAAGTTGTTGCTTTGGCATTCTGTGGGGTTTTTAGCTTGTTACTAGGGTGTTGTGGTAGTTTCTATATTGATGTGGTAGTTTTTAGGTTGTTGCTTTGGTGTTGTGTGTGGTTTTTATATTATTGCTAGAGTGTTGTGGGTGTTTTATGTTGTTGTGGTAGTTTCTAGGTTGATGTGGTAGTTTTTAGGTTGTTGCTTTGGTGCTGTGTGTGGTTTTTATGTTATTGCTTGAGTGTTGTGGGTGTTTTATGTTGTTGTGGGGGTTTCTAGGTTGTTGCTAGGGTGCTTCTATGTGGATTTTAAGTTGTTGCTAGGGTGTTTTGGTGGTATTTGTTTTTTTTTCTTGATTGTAGCTTTTGTTTGATTGTGGCTTTTAGTTTGTTATTAGGGTGTTATCTGTGATTTCTAGATTGTTGTGGTGATTTCTGTTTTTTAAGGGTTTTCCAGTTGGGTGGTAACAGTATTTATAATGAGAACTAAAAATAAAAATAGAAAAGAAAAAAAGATTGCCTTGGCAGTTATCTGAATTAAAACATAAGATTAAGTTTGTTTTCAAATGGATAACACACTGAAAAAGACCAACACAGCTCGGCTTAACCGTGGATTTATTGCTAGTAATTCTAAGCATGTGTTTCACAAGTATGTAGTATTCATATGTTACTGTATACACATGTGAAGGTGTGAGGTAAAAACATCATGAATGTCCGATTATGCAATCTCCATCTGTGTTTCATTATCAGTCTGATCCAAACTCCACATTTCCACACTGAACATGAGGACCAGATGAGAAACATTTTTATCTAGTGCTGATATCAGCCACCATAAACCCACAGTTACGTGTGCTGGCAGACCTCGAGGCATAAGAGATGCAATGAAATCAACCTATCCCGAGACACAGAGCCCGTGGGTCATAGAGTGACTTCATCAGATCCCTCACACCTCTGCAACTTCCAAAACCACACACACACACACACACACACACACGATGGCAACTGCAGAACTAGATTAGATTAGATTAGATTCAACTTTATTGTCATTACACATGTACAAGTACAAGGCAACGAAATGCAGTTTAGGTCTAACCAGCAGTGCAATAGCAGCAAGTGCAGGATACAGGTATAAGTTATAAAGTGCAGTTATAGAAAAACTATGGTGATATTTACAGATGGATGTACTATCAACATTATATACAGGTTGTATTAGCTATGAACAGAGATTTGCATAAATGAATATATGTACATGATGCTATTAATAATCAGGAGTGGCAGATAGATAAACATAATTACCAATTACAAATGTCCATGTGCTGTGGGTATGTACAGTTCAAGTAAATGAATCAGTGCAATGAATATGTGCAAACTTTAAATGTGCAAATGTTAAATAGTGCAGTGATTGTGAGGAGTATAAGTTAGAGGAGTGTGGGGGGTGTATTGGGGGGGGGCAAAAGAGTCAGTGAGGAGCAGAGTTCAAAAGGAAGACAGCTCTGGGGAAAAAGCTGTTCCTCAGTCTGCTGGTTTTTGTCCGGGGGAGCCTGAAGCGCCTGCCGGAAGGCAGGAGAGAGAACAGTCTGTGAGCAGGGTGAGAGGTGTCCTTAAGAATACTGCGTGCTCGGCGCAGACAGTGTTTCTTCTGGATGTCCTCAATGGCTGGCAGTGTAGTCCCTGTGATGCGTTGGGCAGTTTTCACCACCCGCTGCAGTGCCTTACGCTCAGCAACAGAGCAGCTTCCATACCAGACTGTGACGCAGTTGGTCAGGATGCTTTCTATTGTGCAGCAGTAGAAGTTCACCAGGACGGCTGATGAAAGCTGGTTCTTCTTAAGTTGCCTCAAGAAGAATAGGCGCTGATGAGCCTTCTTGACCAGGCTGGAGGTGTTGGTGGTCCAGGAAAGGTCCTTTGAGATGTGGGTCCCCAGGAACTTGAAGGATGAGACAGGCTCAACGGCCATCCCATTAATGTGGATGGGATCATGCGAGCCTGTTCGTCCCTTCCTGAAGTCCACAATGAGCTCCTTGGTCTTATTGGTGTTAAGGAGCAGATTATTGTCGGTGCACCAAGTGGCCAGATGCTGTATCTCCTCCCTGTAGGCAGTCTCATCATTATTGCTGATTAGACCAATCACTGTGGTGTCATCTGCAAATTTGATGATGGTGTTGGATCTGTTCACAGGCCTACAGTCGATGGTAAAAAGGGAGTAGAGGAAGGGGCTCAGCACGCAGCCCTGTGGTACACCAGTGTTGAGTGTGACGGTGGTGGAGCAGATGTGGCCTGATCTAACATTCTGAGGTCTGTTAGTCAGAAAGTCCATAACCCAGTTGCAGAGAGACGTGTCGATATCCAGGTCTCTGAGTTTGATCAGTAGCTTAGAGGGTATGACAGTGTTGAATGCTGAGCTGAAGTCAACAAACAGCATTCGTGCATAAGTGTTTTTATTGTCCAGGTGTGTGAGTACAGAGTGCAGTGCTATGGAGACGGCATCTTCTGTGCTCCTGTTGCCACGGTAGGCAAACTGATGTGGGTCCAGTGTGGATGGCAGAGAGTCTTTCAGATGTGCCAGGACCAACCGCTCGAAGCACTTCATGATGATGGGTGTGAGTGCTACAGGGCGGTAGTCATTCAGGCATGATGGGCTGGAGTGTTTGGGCACTGGCACAATAGAGGTGGTTTTAAAGCATGTTGGCACAGTTGCTAGGTTAAGTGACAGGTTGAAAATGTCTGTGAACACCCCAGTGAGCTGTTCTGCACATGCTTTGAGGACGCGCCCAGGAATACCGTCTGGTCCAGCAGCCTTACGCACATTGATCCGACTCAGTGCAGTGTAGACTTCTGAGGAGGTGAGTGTGATAGGTGAGTGGTCGGTTGAGGTAGTGTTCCTGGTGTAGGGTTCTGTATTGTCTCTTTCAAAGCGGGCATAAAAGTCATTTAGCTCGTTCAGGAAGGAGACATTTGTGGCTGTGGGGGTGGACTGGCTGGGTTTGTAGTTGCTGATGGCCTGGATGCCCTGCCACATGCGCCGAGGATCAGAGTTGGAAAAGTGCTCCTCTAGCTTTAGCTTGTAGTAGTGCTTGGCCTTTTTGATGCCCCTCTTCAGATTAGCCCTGGAAGTGCTGTAGGCCTGTGCATCCCCTGATCTGAATGCAGTGTTGCGTGCCTTCAGCAGGAGGCGCACCTCCTTGTTCATCCATGGCTTTTGATTTGGGTATGTGGTGATCTGTTTCTGGGTTGTAACACTGTCTATGGTGGTGTTGATATATTCCAGAACAGAGGAAGTGTAACTGTCAATGTCTGTGTGAGAGCCACATGTGGCCTGGGAAGCAAACATACTCCAGTCTGTGTGTTCAAACCTGTCCTGGAGTGTGGAGTCCACCCCCGCTGGCCACACTTTGATGGTCCTTACTGATGGCTTCACACGGTTGACGATGGGTGAGTATTTGGGGGTGAGAAACAAACAAAGGTGATCTGATTGACCCAAGTGGGGGAGGGGGGTCACAGCATATGCTTCAGCCATGTTTGTGTAAACTTGGTCTAAAGTTTTGTTTCCCCTTGTGTGGCAGAAAATGTTCTGATGGAATTTGGGGAGCACTGTCTTTAAGTTTGAGTGATTAAAATCCCCCGCAACAATAAAAGCAGCCTCCGGGTGAGCAGTCTGTTGTTTGCTGATGGCTGCATGAAGTTCATTCATAGCAAGCTTGGCATCAGCGTCGGGAGGGATATAAGCAGCAGTTATTATGGTGGAGGTGAACTCCCGTGGCAGATAAAACGGTCTACATTTAACCATTAGAAATTCAACCATTAGAAATTAACCACAACACCCGTGACTGGAGAAGAAAGTAAACCTTGACAAGTCACTAGCCGTGTTGTTGGTTTTACATTAGGCTGAGCAGATGCTTGAGCAAAAAACAGGTGAAAAAAAATACCTTCCCTGAGGACCAACCCAAAACATCTTAGCAACCACTCGGAATTAGCAAACTTTCACATTAGCAACTATTTATAACCCCTTTGTTTCCACCAAGAACAATTTATCAACCTCTCAAAACATCATGGCAACACCTTGGAAAACCTTAGCAATGACCCATATTAGCAACTACTAAGATCATCATTGGAACGCCTTTTGAACACCCTAGCAACCACCCATAATACCCTAACAACTCATTTAAACACCTTAGCAACCACTTAGAAGTGCCAAGAACAACACATACCATTTTAGCAACCACACAGAACACCTTAGCAACCCACTAAAACCCCTAGCAGCCACCCGTTATACACAGAACACCTTAGCAACCACTCAGAAAACCATAGCAGCCCCTTATAAAACCCCAGCAACCACCCGGAACAGCTTAGCAGCCCATTAGAACACCCTAGACACAACACATTACACCCAACCAACTTATTAGAACACCATAACAACCACTTGAAATGCCAAGTAACCACCCATTACACCCGATCAACCAACCAGAACACCCTAGCAACTAACCTAAATATTTTAACAACCACTCAGGACGACTTAACAATGCCTTAGAACACCCCAGCAACCACACATTACACTCTAGCAACAAACTATGACACACTATCAGCTCATTAGAAAACCTTAGCAACCAACCAAGCACCCATAATACCATATCAACCAACAAGAACACCTTAGCAACCCATTAAAACACCTAGCAACCACCCTGAACACAGTAGCAACATACCAGACCGCCCAAGCAACAACCCAGATCATCTTAGCAAACCCATTTGAACGCCCTAGTAACCACCCATCACACCCTAACAACTCATAAGAACACCTTAGCAACCACTTAGAATTCCAAGAAACCACACATAACACCTTAGCAGCCAATCAGAACACCTTAACAATCCACTAAAACACCCTAGTAACAACCCATTATACACAGAACACCTTAGCAACCACTCAAAACACCATATCAGCCGCTTATAACACCGTAACAACCACTCAGAACACCTTAGCAACCCATTACAACACTGTAGCAACAACACAATACACCCTACCAACTTATTAGAACACCTTAGCAACCACTTGACGTGCCAAGCAACCACCCATTACATCATCCAACCAGAACACCTCAGCAACCCATTAAAACACCCAAGCAACCACCCTGAATGCCTAAGAGATTACCCTGAATATTACAACAACCACTCAGGACAACAATGCCTTAGAACACCCCAGCAACCACCCATTACACTGAAAGGTGACCAGAACACCTTAGAAACCCGCTAAACACACTAGCAACCACCCATTATACACAGAACACCTTAGAAACCACCCATAACACCATAATAGCCCCATATAACACCCTGGCAACCATCATTTACACTGTAGCCACAAATCTGACCACCCTGGCAACAACCCAGAACACCTTAGTAACCTATTTGAAAACTGTAACAACCGTAACACCCTAACAATCAATTAGAACACCTTAGCAACCACCTAGAAGTGCCAAGAAACCACTCATAACTCCCTAGAACCCAACCAGAACACCTTAGCAACCCACTTAACACACTAACAACCATCCATTATACACAGAACATCTTTGAAACCACCCATAACACCGTAACAGCCCCTTATAGCACCCTGGCAACCATCATTTACACTGTAGCAACAAATCAGACCACCCTAGCAACAACCTAGAAAACCCAAGCATCCAACCAGAACACCTTAGCAACTTGCTAAACACACTAGCAACCACCCATTATACACAGAACACCTTAGAAACCACCCACAACACCGTAACAGCCCCTTATAACACCCTGGCAACCATCATTTACACTGTAGCAATGAATCTGACCACCCTAGCAACAACCCAGAACACCTTCGCAACCTATTTGAACACTGTAACACCCTGGAAACCATCATTTACACTGTAGCAACAAATCAGACCACCCTAGCAAAAACCCAGAACACCCTAGCAACCTACCAGACATCCAGGCTGCATACTGTTTTTACAGATATGAGTTTTGTACAGGAAAACTACAATGCAGACCACCCTAGCAACCACCCAGAACTTGTTAGCAACCTCCCAGACATCCAGGCTGCATATTGCATACAGATATGTGTTTTGAAGGACAATGCTGTTCAAATGTCACATGTAAATACTTCACATTAGACAACTAATACAATAAATAAGCGACATGTAAGCAGGAATATACTAACATAATACAAAACTATAGTTCATCACATTATTTTCTGCTAGTCAGTGTTTTTTAATTATATCTGTGTATTCCTCTTTGGCCCACAAACATGCATAAGTTTGAGTACAAAGGTAATTTTCCGCTCACTATATTATCTGGACATTGGAGATAAAAATCAACCTCAAAATGATAAAGTACAATAAAACTTTTCACAACACGACTATAAAAACCATTCACTGAGACAATAGACGAACTGATACTGTATGTCTCAGTCACTATTGCATCATCTCTCTTTATACTGTATATCTCTGTTTTAAATTCAGTTTAAATATCTGTAAATATATGTTTTATCTGGTACACATGTACAGTACAAGACATTGGTGATTCAACCTCAAAGTTACAGTATACCCCATAATATAATTTTTTGAGGCAGGAAATATTATTTGTTAGTTTTTAGTATGTTTGTTGACTAAAACAATTACTTGTTGTAAATATAAAAAAGCATATGATAAAGCAATCAGTACTAACATGTAGAATAAATATTTTGAAATATGAAATGAAATAAAATAATTGTTGTATTACAATAATTAAAATTCATTAAGAAAAAAAACATAATGAATTATTCAACAAAATAGATGTCTATTTATGCAAAATAAATAATGGTTGTAATTGTTGACACACATTTAGCACAAAACCTGAATGCACATGAATCATAAAATTAGTGTCTCTTAAACTTTAAATTGAGTCTGTTTCATTTTATTTTTGTAAAAATTAAAAACATGAACTAATAATTTTCTTCTTATTTTCTGTGAAGCTGCTTCACACATAATAAAATTGTATTTTTATTACTTCGTCAATTAAAGTAGAACATCAGTGCATCTCAAACTAATACTGCAGTGTTTCATTCCCCGTTTTATATATGTATGCAGTTCTTATACAGTCAGAATTATTAGGCCCCCTGTTTATTTTTTCCCCAATTTCTGTTTGACGGGGAGAAAATTTCTTCAACACATTTCTAATCATAATAGTTTTAATAACTCATTTCTAATAACTGATTTATTTTCTCTTTGTCATGATGACAGTAAATAATATTTGTCTAGATATTCTTCAAGACACTTCTATACAGCCTAAAGTGACATTTAAAGGCTTAACTAGGTTAATTAGGTTAACTAGGCAATCACATTGTTTATAAATGAATCAGATGTTTTGAGTAAGTCATTTAAATGAATGATTCAGTGAATCAATCATTAAGACAGGAACTTGTCGCCACCTACTGTCAGTTTTAATGTCATATTAATTTTTATTTATCAATGATGAATCTAAGGGTGCTTTCACACCTTTCACACAATGATTATTTTTGTTCTTGGTGCAGTTCGCTTTCACATGGCAAAGTTTCTAAACAGACCAAAATAGTTCAAACAAGTCATGTGCGAGTAAACTCTCATCACATTGGTCAGAGTTCCATGGTTTACTTTGCAGATTCCCTCTCAGCTGTCATGTGGCCTTATTTTAATTTATGGCAATGAGCAACAAGACATTATAAGTGGAAAGCTGTGCTTTGATTTTGAATGGTGAAAACCACAGACATCATCACCAAATATAAATCAGAGGTAAGACTTTCTCACATATAGCCGTTGGCTAGCATAATGAATCATAGGCTTTACAATATAGAGAGAAATAATAGATAAACCAAGACTGCAGTTCAGTCAGTTTTCTTAACGGATAAACAGCTCTCGTTCATAATTCAGCATGCTTTCACTTTTGAATTTAATCTGACACGCACATTTACTGGTAGGAATGACATCCCCCCCCCCCCACTTAAAATAATTCTGCCTTCATATAGTCGCATATATGAATATGGATATTACATATCCATAATACACTGTGATATAGCCTGGTTCATATTGCTTTCTCACTCCAATCAATCCGCTTCTCTATGGAGACTCCTGTCGCTGTTTGTTTGTTAATCTTCAGCAGCTCAAAACTCTAATGGCTAATAGACGGCTACTTCTCACTCAAGGCTGTTATGCTAATGAGGTAGGGATGGTCACTAGTGGGCGGGGCTTTCCCCCTCTGATGACACGTACAAAGGGAGAATGTCAATCAAAGTGTTTCAGCAGCGTTCGTTTCAATCGAGCCAAGACCACCTCATTCAGGAGCGTGATTGCTGGATTCACATATGCCAGACGAACTGCGCTAACTGGGAGAACGCGTCAGGTTTCAAAACAAAAGTCTAGGTGTGAAAGCACCCTAAATCAACAAAATAAATGTCTATATATTGAAAAATTCTAAATTTTTGTGTATATTTATAGACAAAACTTTAATGCACTTGGATTCTAAAATTAGTTAAACCTCAAATTGTATCATTCAATATTTTTTAAAACATTAATAATTTTCTTCTTATTTTCTGTGATGGAGCTTCACACACAATAAAATAATTGTTTATCATTTCATTTATAAAAGTAGAAGTAAATATTAATAAAAGTCACATTGTTTATAAATGAATCATACGTTTTGAACGAATCATTTGAACGAATGATTCAGTAAAACATTCCCCCAAAACAAATTCAGATATCATATTTCATCAACATCACACATGAATGAGAGTTTCAGATCTCCTACCAGGTGTTGCAGTTGTTGATTATGGAGCTGCCCGCAGGATGGAGAGCGTCTCCGCTTCTACAGGGACACATGTGGACAGGCACACACTGACCCTGAGCATCCTGCGCCAGTCCATCGGGACACTGACATCCCGAAACACAGACCCTGCTGCCCTCATCCGGCTCACACCTCCAGCCGTCCCACAGGTCAGCACAGGACGTCCCGCACAGACGCCCGCACTCCTGATACACCTGCCCTCCAGAGCACTGCACCGCTGAACACACACAACACGACACATTCAAATAATTATGAAATAACAATTACAATAATTTCAATACATGTTTATGGGGGTGTGTTCTTTATTTATATGTTCAACAAATAATAGGAAAGGTTGCCAGATTGGCAGGTTGCATAGAATTAATAATTAAAAAAAAACATAAATATACAATTAATTAATTAATAATTATTAATAAAAATATTTCATATAATTAATTTTATATTTAAATTTCATTAATTAAAATATTATAACATAATAAACTTACATATTAAATAATTAACTAATAACTAAATAACTACTAATATAATTCATAATTACATAATTATAATAATTACAATGCATAATAAACAACAAAGAACTAAATATTATATAAATTGCATATACTAACACCAGTATATGCAATTATTATAAATAATTTTATATTTAATTAGCATTCATTTTAATTATTATAAAACATAATCATTATACATATTAAATAATTAATTCATAATTACATAATTATAATACTTACAATGCATAATAATAATAAACAACAAAGCATTATATACTATAAAAATTGCATTTACAAACAACAGGCAATGTTTAACTAATTCATCATTAATCAAACAATTTCGTTACTACATTATAATAATACAAGCAAAATCTAAATTATATTATGTAAAATAAATAATGTTCATATTACATAAATATGTACTAACACTGTATTATATTAACATGATAGACACATGATATTAATTATTTTATTACGGCAGAATGTGTGATTCCTCCAGCTCAGCAGCGCCCCCTCTTGAGCGCAGTGTGTGGCGTATGCGGTGAGGACGGAGCAATGGCAGGACGTCTGCTGGCCGCAGCTGCACACTTCACTGACACACAGACGCATGAACGGCTCTCTGTCCACCACATCATGACACGCCTGAAAAAACACGTCAGTGAATATTACTAAAACTATAACCCAACAGCAAGGCTATTATAGTCTCTATGGAGACTCCTGTCGCTGTTTGTTTGTTAATCTTCAGCAGCTCAAAACTCTAATGGCTAATAGACGGCTGCTTCTCACTCAGGGCTGTTATGCTAATGAGGTAGGGATGGTCACTAGTGGGCGGGGCTTTCCCCTTCTGATGACACTGTCAATCAAAGTGTTTCTGCAGACTGTTTTTATCAAGTCTGATTATAAACAATAGAATTAATTAATGTTCACCATTAGAGGCTGGAAATATTCACACACTGCTGACACACAACTGTGTTTAAACCCCTTATAACGTCCATTTTTGCATAATAGGTCCTCTTAAATATGTTTGTCTGATTTCTTCACAATTTTTTTATATTATTTTTTTGCCTTTGTACATTTTTGGAGTCAGTGTTTGTTAACATGATTACATTATTTTTTATTACTAAGAGATATTCTTAGTAATAAATTCTTATAATAAGAGATATACGTGTTAATGTAAGCTGTGCAAATACTAAACTTTGCTCTGGTTGATAAACTTTCATTACTAAATCTAAAACTGAAACTAGATATATAATAAAAACTAAATAGAAATATGTTCACAAAATAAAAAATACATGAAATCACTGACGAAAACATTAATGAAACGAACTAAAACTAAACTGAAATGTGCAGCTAATTTAAAAATGTAAAATTGCTATTATAACCTTGACCATCATCAGACTGACCTGAAAGACATTGCTGTGAATGACTGAACACACTCTCTCTGCCAGCTGTCTGCGCTGGGTCAACGTCCCGCAGGGGTCAGAGGTCATCGATGAGGGCGCAGGACAGGAGCCCACTCTGAATTGGGCAGCAAAAGAGGCGGCGCTGTTCTCCACGTCACCTTCGGGAGTGGTGAAATCATCATGCTGACTCCAGCTCAGAGTGCCACACAACCCTCGAACCTGACATCAGGATACATGTCAACAAGAACACACTGTTAGATGAGTGGATGGGTGGATGGATGGACGAATGGGCAAATGAAATAATGAATGGATAGATGGATAAAAAGATGGAAAAACAGAGGGATGGATGGATGAATAGATGGAAAAACAGAGGGTTGGATGGATGGTTGGATGGGTGGATGGATGGATGAATGGATGAATAGACGAATGGACGAATGGACAAATAAAATAATGAATGAATGGATGAAATAATGAATGGATGGATGGATGGATGGACAAATAAAATAATGAATGGATGGATGGATGGATGGATGGATGAAATAATGGATGGATGAATGAATGGATGGATGAAATAAATGGATGGATGGATGGATAGATGGATAGATGGATAGATGGATGGATGGATGGATGGATGGATGGATGGATGGATGGATGGATGGATGGATGGATGGATAGATGGATGGACGGACGGACGAAATAATGGATAGATGGATGGATGAATAGATGGAAAAACAGAGGGATGGATGGATGGATAGATGGACGAACAGATGGATGAATAGACGAATGGATAAATAAAATAATGAATGGATGGATGGATAAAATAATTAATGGATGGATAGAAAGACAAAATAATGAATGGATGGATGGTTGAAATAATGGATGGATGGATGAATGGATGGACGAAATGAATGGATGGATGGATGGATGGATGGATGGATGGATGGATGGATGAAATAATAAATGGATGGAATAATGAATGGATGGATGGGAGGCCAAAATAATGGATGGATGGATGAATGGATGGATAGATGGATGGGCGAAATAATGAATGGATGAATGAAATAATTAATGGATGATGGATAGATGAAAAATGAATGGATGGATGGGTGGATAAAAATAATGAATGGATGAATGAAATAATTAATGGATGATGGATAGATAAAAATGAATGGATGGATGGGTGGATAAAATAATGAATGGATGGATGGATGAATTAATGGATAGTTGGTTGGATGAATGGATAAAAAAATGGAGGGACAAATGGATGGATAAATGGACTAAATAAATGATGGATGGACGAATGGATGGATGGAAGAGTTGATAGATGGATGAATCAGTGATGGATGGACAGATGATAGATGAATGGATGGATAGATTAATTAATTATTTAATTACGAATTGGCAGATGGGGTGGACAGATCACCTACAGTACATTTTAATAAGCATGGTTCTGACTGTGAAATGTATTTGACTTAATTAAAAATACAAACACACAAAAAATCACTACAAACACAGAACATTAAAAAAAAATCAGAAACACAAAGAAATGAAGCAACTGACCCTGAGGAGCAGTGTGTGTGCTTGTGTTACCTTATGAGCGAAGCCGGGCTGCAGGGTGATGATTAATAAAGGCCCGTCCAGATGCCACATGAGCTGTGCACCGAACGCCTGGATCAACAGGACACTGGAGGACGCTCTCCTGACCAGCAGATCTCCTGTGACCACTGGCAGACCATTCCTGTGTCCGTTCACCAGCACTGAGCCTGGGACACAACAGCACAGTCATGGAGACAGAGTAAAGCATATGTGGATGGGGGATTGATGGATGGATGGATGGATGAAGGAATCAGCAATGAACATATAGATGAAAGGATGATGGATAGATTGATGGATGTTTGGATTGATAGATGGATAAATCAGTGAAGGATGGCTTGATTGATAGATGAATGAATGGATTGATGGATGGATAGATGATGGATTGATAGATGGACAGATAGATGAATGAATGAATAAATTAATTAATTAATTAATAGATGGGTGGGTGGATGGATGGATGGACTGATGATGGACGGGCAGAATAATCAGTGATGAATGAATGGATGAATGGGTGGATAGATGGAAAAATTAATTGATGGATGGATTGACAGATGGATGAATGGATAAATGGATGATGGGTGGATGGCAGAAGAATCAGCATTGAATGAATGGATGAATAAATTAATCAGTGATGGATGATGGATTGATGGATGGATGGACATATAGATGAATGTTGAATAACTGAATGAATGAATGAATGAACATTTGGAATAGACGAATGGACGGATGGATGACAGATGGGCAGAAGAATCAGTGTTGAATGAATGGATGAATAAAGAGGTGGATGGATGGATTGCCGGAAGAATAATCAGTGATGGATAGACAGCTAGATGGATGGATGATAGAAAGATGAAGGAATGGGTGGACTAATCGGTAGATGGATGAATAAGTGATGGATGGGTGAATAAACATATGGATGAATGAATGGTTGGCAGAAGAATCGGTCAAGAATGGACAGCAAAATGAATGGATGTATGGATGACATATAGATGGACAGATTGATGAATGACTTGATGGATATATAAAAGTGGTAAATGGATAAATGGATGGATGGATGGATGGATGGATAGACGGATTGATGGATGATTGGATGAATGAATGGATGGATGGATGGATGGATGGATGGATAGAAGAATCAGTGTTTAATGAATGGATAGATGAATGAATTAGTGAAAAATGGATGAATGGGTTGATGGACAGATAGATGGATGAATGAATGAATGAATGAATGAATGAATGAATGAACGAATGAACGAATGAACGAATGAATGGATGGATGGATGGATGGATGGATGGGTGGGTGGGTGGATGGATGGATGGATGGATGGATGGATGGGTGGATGGATGGATGACAGAATGGGCAGAAGAATCAGTATCGAATGAATGGATGAATGAAGGATTGAATGATGGATGGATGGATGGATGGATGGAAGGATTGCCGAAAGAATAATAAGTGATGGATATACAGCTAGATGAATGGATGATAAATAGATGAATAAATAGATGGACTGTTCAGTAGATGGATGAATAAGTGATGGATGGGTGGATAAATGAATGGATGAATGAATGGTTGGCAGAAGAATCGGTCAAGGATGGACAGCAAAATGAATGGATGAATGGATAAATGGCTGGACAGATTGATGAATGTAAAGTGGTAAATGTATGGATGGATGAATGAATGAATGAACACTGAATGATGTGTGACCTGCATCAGTGACAGTGACTGTGGTGTGCAGTGCAGTGATGCTCATCTCTCTCAGACATCCAGCTTCTCCTCCAGCACACCGTCCTGCACCGATGGTGATGCTGAGCTTCTCATCCACAAAGTCCTGCACACACAGCATACAGGTGACCCGCGGATACACACACACACACACACACACACACACACACACACACACACACACGCACACACACACACACACACACACACAGAGCAGGTGTAGTTTGTGTAGTTTCTGACCTCTACAGCAGTAAAGCGGCAGTCTGCAGTCTGCAGGCCGTATCTCTTCTGGTCAAAGGTGGTGATGTGCATGGCTCCTAATATAGAGCACTGAGCTTCACACTTCTCTGTAGAACACTCCCACTGCCCGGCACGACACACACTGAATAACACACACACAAACACACACACACATAAATAAGGAGCTTTTGACACTTTAAAATTGTTTTTTTTAATCCAGGCTTTTTCCAAAAGAAAAGTATTATAGGGAATACTGGGAAAAATATCCCTGCTGGGTTAAATAGCACCTGGGAAGGGTTAATAATTTCATTTTTAACTGTACCAAACTTTACATCTTATATTCTCCTATGTATTCTTGTTAACCCATTAGTGCTTTCCTCTGTTGTGTGTGTGTTGTTAAACTCACCAGGTGTTGCATCTCTGTCTGATGGCGTGTCCTGCGCTGTAGGAGTGTCGCCTGTGGAAGCAGGGGCAGTCGTCCCGTCTCACACACTGTCCCGCGTGCAGAAACACACCCTGAGGACACTCGCAGCCCCCCACACACTCGTCCCGACACTGACCCGCCGCTGGAGGACGGGGAGACGCACATGTGGCCGGACAGGACGACATGCAGTCAGAAAACACCTGACCTCGAGGACACACACGCTCTGGGGATGCAAAACAGACAGATATGACTACAGATGCATTACACACAAGCACTATAAAACTAAGCAGGACACACAGAACGACAAGAAACTAAAAAATCATTAAAGGTAAACCTGAAAAAGTGAATGTCTAAAATCTACAAATAATTGTAGAAATTTAATTTAAAATGGAATAAATTTAATCATATGCTTTATTATAAAAACAGAAAATTAAACAGAAATATTCTGAACATTCACCTCACATCAAGAAGGTCGCTGGGTCAGTTTCTGTGTGTTTGATTAGAGTTAAATACTGATAAATATTTAAATACTGATTTATTGACTGATTTACTGATTTATTGACTGATTTACTGATTTATTTACTGATTTACTGATTTATTGATTATTTACTGATTTATTGATTGATTTACTGATTTATTGATTGATTTACTGATTTATTTACTGATTTACTGATTTATTGATTGATTTACTGATTTATTGACTGATTTACTAATTTATTGATTGATTTACTGATTGATTTACTGATTTATTGACTGATTTACTGATTTATTGACTGATTTACTGATTTATTGATTGATTTACTGATTTATTGATTGATTTACTGATTTATTGACTGATTTACTGATTTATTGACTGATTTACTGATTTATTGACTGATTTACTGATTTATTGACTGATTTACTGATTTATTGATTGATTTACTGATTTATTGATTGATTTACTGATTTATTGACTGATTTACTGATTTATTGACTGATTTACTGATTTATTGACTGATTTACTGATTTATTGATTGATTTACTGATTTATTGATTGATTTACTGATTTATTGACTGATTTACTGATTTATTGACTGATTTACTGATTTATTGATTGATTTACTGATTTATTGACTGATTTACTGATTTATTGACTGATTTACTGATTTATTGACTGATTTACTGATTTATTGATTGATTTACTGATTTATTGACTGATTTACTGATTTATTGACTGATTTACTGATTGATTTACTGTTTTATTGACTGATTTACTGATTTATTGATTGATTTACTGATTTATTGACTGATTTACTGATTTATTGACTGATTTACTGATTTATTGACTGATTTACTGATTTATTGATTGATTTACTGATTTATTGACTGATTTACTGATTTATTGGCTGATTTACTGATTTATTGACTGATTTACTGATTTATTGATTGATTTACTGATTTATTGACTGATTTACTAATTTATTGATTGATTTACTGATTGATTTACTGATTTATTGACTGATTTACTGATTTATTGACTGATTTACTGATTTATTGACTGATTTACTGATTTATTGATTGATTTACTGATTTATTGATTGATTTACTGATTTATTGACTGACTTACTGATTTATTGATTGATTTACTGATTGATTTACTGATTTATTGATTGATTTACTGATTTATTGACTGATTTACTGATTTATTGATTGATTTACTGATTGATTTACTGATTTATTGATTGATTTACTGATTTATTGATTGATTTACTGATTTATTGATTGATTTACTGATTTATTGACTGATTTACTGATTTATTGATTGATTTACTGATTTATTGACTGATTTACTGATTTATTGACTGATTTACTGATTTATTGACTGATTTACTGATTTATTGATTGATTTACTGATTTATTGACTGATTTACTGATTTATTGACTGATTTACTGATTTATTGATTGATTTACTGATTGATTTACTGATTTATTGATTGATTTACTGATTTATTGACTGATTTACTGATTTATTGACTGACTTACTGATTTATTGATTGATTTACTGATTGATTTACTGATTTATTGATTGATTTACTGATTTATTGACTGATTTACTGATTTATTGATTGATTTACTGATTTATTGACTGATTTACTAATTTATTGATTGATTTACTGATTGATTTACTGATTTATTGACTGATTTACTGATTTATTGACTGATTTACTGATTTATTGATTGATTTACTGATTTATTGATTGATTTACTGATTTATTGACTGACTTACTGATTTATTGATTGATTTACTGATTGATTTACTGATTTATTGATTGATTTACTGATTTATTGACTGATTTACTGATTTATTGATTGATTTACTGATTGATTTACTGATTTATTGATTGATTTACTGATTTATTGATTGATTTACTGATTTATTGACTGATTTACTGATTTATTGATTGATTTACTGATTTATTGACTGATTTACTGATTTATTGACTGATTTACTGATTTATTGACTGATTTACTGATTTATTGATTGATTTACTGATTTATTGACTGATTTACTGATTTATTGACTGATTTACTGATTTATTGATTGATTTACTGATTGATTTACTGATTTATTGATTGATTTACTGATTTATTGACTGATTTACTGATTTATTGACTGACTTACTGATTTATTGATTGATTTACTGATTGATTTACTGATTTATTGATTGATTTACTGATTTATTGACTGATTTACTGATTTATTGATTGATTTACTGATTTATTGACTGATTTACTAATTTATTGATTGATTTACTGATTGATTTACTGATTTATTGACTGATTTACTGATTTATTGACTGATTTACTGATTTATTGACTGATTTACTGATTTATTGATTGATTTACTGATTGATTTACTGATTTATTGATTGATTTACTGATTTATTGATTGATTTACTAATTTATTGACTGATTTACTGATTTATTGATTGATTTACTGATTAATTTACTGATTTATTGATTGATTTACTGATTTATTGACTGATTTACTGATTTATTGATTGATTTACTGATTGATTTACTGATTTATTGATTGATTTACTGATTTATTGATTTATTGATTGATTTACTGATTGATTTACTGATTTATTGATTGATTTACTGATTTACTGACTGATTTACTGATTTATTGACTGATTTACTGATTTATTGATTGATTTACTGATTTATTGATTGATTTACTGATTTATTGACTGATTTACTGATTTATTGATTGATTTACTGATTGATTTACTGATTTATTGATTGATTTACTGATTTATTGATTGATTTACTGATTTATTGACTGATTTACTGATTTATTGATTGATTTACTGATTGATTTACTGTTTTATTGACTGATTTACTGATTTAACTTTATTTAAAGTTATTCAAGTTTGTCTTACTTTAATAAATAATAAATTACATAACATACTTTTTCAGCTGATTAAAAATATAATATAATAAAAAGAAATGAATAAAAACTGATAAGCATGTAAGACTTCGCCTGTCAGCGCTCAAAAAGCAAGCGGGATAATATTTACATTCGTTTATTTGCTTTAAATGCTCATGCTGTCTTCTGTGTGTGTATTGGAGTTTTGTTTGATACATTCAGAAAGAGTGTTTTTTTTTTGAGCAGGTCAAATTAAGGGTACAGTTCATATATCTTACTGCTGTATTAAAGAACAATATTGAATAACAATAACTTGAATAACTTTAAATAAAGTTAAATACTATTAATACTGATTAAAGCATTCATTTATTCATTTTCTTTTTTTTGTCTTAGTCCCTTTATTAATCAGGGGTCGCCACAGCGGAATGAACCGATAGCTTATCCAGCATGTGTTATTAGACAGCGGATGCCCTTCCAACCACAACTCATCACTGGGAAACACCCACACACTCTCATGCACACATACTTATACACTACGGCCAATTTGGTTCATCTATATATATACAGTATATTTATTATGTATGTGATACAAACACATACATAGAAACAAAACTATACAAAACAATTTAGTCACATAGATATTTAAATGTATATATAATTTCTATCATATATACACATATTTCATATCTAAATATAAACATTTTTCTAAAATATATGCAAGCATGTGTGTACTCATACCCATAATAAATACACACAATACACATGCTTAAATGATGTCAAAGCAACCTTTTTATTTTGGCTGCGTTTAATCAAAATTAAAGTACTATTTTCTTACATTGCATGGATAAATAGTCATAAAAATAAGCCAAAAATATGCTACAGTGGGTGACTATAAAGTAAACAGTACCACAAAATCCTCTTTTCCTCCAGCTGATAATGATGTGTTGTTGAGCACACTCGCGGACATAGCTCGCTAGCGTGTCACACACAGCCGTATCTCTGTCCTTTACATCCAGACTGCAGAACAGATACAGACAGGTGTCAATATACGGCCCGGGATCCACCTGGAGAACACAAGATTACAGTTTAGTCATGAAAAATGTAGTGTAGTTTAGTTAAAGTGTATTTTACTCTAACCTGATGATGGCAGTGAGAGAACGGAGTCTCTTTCAGACGATGACAGGCTGATTCTGCATCTCTCCGTAGAGAAACATCATTGGACAGATCACAGCTGTGGCCCAATTCAGCAGCATCACTGCACACCTGACACAAATTACAGCACATAAGCACTACACTATCCCTAGTGTTTTTCTAGGGATGCAATGGATACTGTATTATATTATATTATATTATATTATATTATATTATATTATATTATATTATATTAATATTATATTATATTATATTATATTATATTATATTATATTATATTATATTAATATTATATTATATTATATTATATTATATTATATTATATTATATGTTATTA
The DNA here is from genome assembly GCF_903798145.1 of Danio aesculapii. NCBI lineage: Eukaryota > Metazoa > Chordata > Actinopteri > Cypriniformes > Danionidae > Danio > Danio aesculapii. The sequence goes on along the minus strand of NW_026613678.1, from coordinate 41,916 downwards.
TACGTTATTATATTATATTATATTATATTATATTATATTATATTATATTATAT
>NW_026613678.1:11863-39363 GCF_903798145.1 Danio aesculapii | reverse complement strand
TATTATATGTTATTATACGTTATTTATATTATATTAATATTATATTACGTTATTCTATTAATTTATTATATTAATTATTATCTTATATTCTATTATATTAATATTTTATATTATATTATATTTATACGTTATTATACGTTATATATACGTTATTTATACGCTATTATACGTTATATCTTATATTATATAATTATATTATATTATATTATATTATATATATTATATTATATTATATTATATTATATTATATATTATATGTTATTATACGTTATTATATTATATTATATTATATTATATTATATTATATTATATTATATTATATTATATGTTATTATACGTTATTATATTATATTATATTATATTATATTATATTATATTATATTATATTATATTATATTATATTATATTATATGTTATTATATGTTATTATATGTTATTATATGTTATTATATTATATTATATTATATTATATTATATTATATTATATTATATTATATTATATTATATTATATTATATTATATGTTATTATATTATATGTTGTTTTGTTTATTTTAAATAGCTTTTTTGGGAGCGCGTGATTAAGCAGAATGAAAAGAAACATCAGCTGAAAAAGTATGTTATGTAATTTATTATTTATTAAAGTAAGACAAACTTAAAATTCCAATGTATTAAATTTTTACTCTTTAAACAATTAGTTTAAAGCTATCAGCATATCTGCAATGATATTAAAAAGGTTGACACCAATTAATGCAATTAAATTTATTTAATGTTTATTTTTAATTTTCATTTGAGTACTATCATATAGCTTTTCAAGTTACATATTGTTCTCTTTGTGCAACCTTAAATGACATTACAATATACAGGCATGAACAATTACCAGCTGTATTAGCTATACATTTTACTCAAATTTTTGCAAAGTTTTAGTAAGAACAGTATGAATGCTATTTAATAGCTCTCTTGACTATTTTCTAAGCAGCTTCTCTATGTGTATCTAAACAGCATCTCACCTGGCCTTGTTGATCTTGTACGCGCCATGAGTTTCCAAAGCTGGCGGCATATTGAGACACACTTCCAGCGCTGGTAGTGAAGTCATCTGAACAAATTAAAAACATTGCATTCCATTGCATTAATTACTTAAACAATGTAATAGATTACAAATGAATACGTGCTAAACGTACTTACCATCAGGATTGTTGTTATAAACTCCACAAAGACCTCTAGTGTTTGTGAGGTGTTCTGCAGTAACGGTCAGATAAACTGTGTTCTCCATGTCAAACTTTAGTCTGACGCCCAAACCACTCTCCACAAACACAAAATCACCCAGCCAATGAACACTGACCCCTGATGCACACACAAAACACACACTTTCACATATTTAATACACAATACACAGTAATGGGTATAAGCTGAGGACATAACATTAAATATAATATTAACTTTCTCTAAGAGCAGAAGCAATCCAGGATCATTATTAAAACCAACAAAAATCTATTACTTAAAAGTATTATTAAAAAAAAAAACTATGTTAATTGAAATTTAACTTAACATAACACAACATAACGCAACACAATACATCATAATGCAATGTAACATAATGCAAGGTAAAACAATGCAATGCAATGAAACACAACGTAACATAACAACATACCGCAACACAATGCAAGGCAACGCAACGGAACAGAACTGAACTTAATTATTTACTTAACATAGATTTATGAACTTACTTAATGTAACCTAACATAATGTAAGGTGAGGTCTCGTAATGTGATGTAACATAACGTAAAGTAACTGACTGAATTTAGTTGCCTGAAACAGTTACTTAACTTACTTAAATTAATGTAACTTAACTTAACTTGACGTAATGTAACTTAACTTACTTAACTTTAATTAACTTAACGTAACATAATGCAAAGTAATGCAACGTAATGCAACGTAATACAACAGAATGCAACAAAATGCAGTGCAACGTAGCACCTGCTGTTCACTAGTTTTCACTAAAACACTCATCTGTAATCTGTTTTTTTGTAGTGTATGCACTTGTCGTTCACTAGTTTTCACTAAAACACTCATCTGTAATCTGTTTTTTGTAGTGTAATGCTCTTATCGTTCACTATTTTCACTAAAACACTCATCTGTAATTGTTTTTTGTAGTGTATGCACTTGTCGTTCACTAGTTTTTCACTAAAACACTCATCTGTAAATCTGTTTTTTGTAGTATATGCACTTGTCGTTCACTAGTTTTACTAAAACACTCATCTGTAATCTGTTTTTTGTAGTGTATGCCACTTGTCGTTCACTAGTTTTCCACTAAAATACTCATCTGTATCTGTTTTTTGTAGTATAAGGACCTTGTCGTTTACTAGTTTCACCAAAACACTCATCTTTAATCTGTTTTTTGTAGTATATGCACTTGTCGTTCACTAGTTTTTACTAAAACAACTCATCTGGTAATCTGTTTTTTTGTAGTATATGCACTTGTCGTTCACTAGTTTTCACTAAAAAACTCATCTGTAATCTGTTTTTTGTAGTGTATGCACTTGTCGTTCACTAGTTTTTCACTAAAATACTCATCTGTAATCTGTTTTTTGTAGGTATGCTCTTATGGTTTCACTAGTTTTCACTAAAATACTCATCTGTAATCTGTTTTTTGTAGTATATGCACTTGTCGTTCACTAGTTTTTCACTAAAATACTCATCGGTAATCTGTTTTTTGTAGTATATGCCACGCCCCTCCTAAGCGCTTGTATGCTGTGAGAGAAAGATAAGAGGCGGGGCTATAAAATAAAACTCCGCCCCTGACTCAATATTCAGATTCAGCTGGAAATATGTGTCATTGGAAACTTCAGATTTTTTTTTGCTCTTAAAATAAAAGTATCTAGTTTATAATACATTTTTTTGTACATATGCACTTGTCGTTCACTAGTTTTCAACCAAAAACACTCATCTGTAATCTGTTTTTTGTAGTGTATGCACTTGTCGTTCACTAGTTTTCACCAAAAACACTCATCTGTAATCTGGTTTTTGTAGTGTATGGCACGTGTCGTTCACTAGTTTTCACCAAAACACTCATCTGTAATCTGTTTTTTGTAGTGTATGCACTTGTCGTTCACTAATTTTCACTAAATACTCATCTGTATCTGTTTTTTGTAGTATATGCACTTGTCGTTCACTAGTTTTCACTAAAACACTCATCTGTAATCTGTTTGTTTGTAGTATATGCACTGTCGTTCACTATTTTACACTAAAACACTCATCTGTAATCTGTTTTTTGTAGTATATGCACTTGTCGTTCACTAGTTTTCACTAAAACACTCATCTGTAATCTGTTTTTTTGTAGTATATGCACTTGTCGTTCACTAATTTTCACCAAAATACTCATCTGTAATCTGTTTTTTGTAGTATATGCACTTGTCGTTCACTAGTTTTTACTAAAATACTCATCTGTAATCTGTTTTTTGTAGTATATGCACTTGTCGTTCACTAGTTTTCACCAAAATACTCATCTGTAATCTGTTTTTTGTAGTATATGCACTTGTCGTTCACTAATTTTCACCAAAATACTCATCTGTAATCTGTTTTTTTGTAGTATATGCACTTGTCGTTCACTAGTTTTCACCAAAATACTCATCTGTAATCTGTTTTTTTAGTATCACTTGTCGTTCACTAGTTTTCACCAAAATACTCATCTGTAATCTGTTTTTTTGTAGTATATGCACTTGTCGTTCACTAGTTTTCACCAAAATACTCATCTGTAATCTGTTTTTTGTAGTATATGCACTTGTCGTTCACTAGTTTTCACCAAAATACTCATCTGTAATCTGTTTTTTGTAGTATATGCACTTGTCGTTCACTAGTTTTCACTAAAAACTCATCTGTAATCTGTTTTTGTAGTATATGCACTTGTTTACTAGTTTTCACTAAAACACTCATCTGTATTCTGTTTTTGTAGTGTATGCACTTGTCGTTCACTAGTTTTCACTAAAACACTCATCTGTAATCTGTTTTTTTGTAGTGTATGCACTTGTCGTTCACTAGTTTTCACTAAAACACTCATCTGTAATCTGTTTTTGTAGTGTATGCTCTTATGGTTCACTAGTTTTCACTAAAATACTCATCTGTAATCTGTTTTTTGTAGTGTATGCTCTTATCGTTCACTAGTTTTTACTAAAATACTCATCTGTAATCTGTTTTTTGTAGTGTATGCACTTGTCGTTCACTAGTTTTCACTAAAATACTCATCTGTAATCTGTTTTTTGTAGTGTATGCACTTGTCGTTCACTAGTTTTCACTAAAATACTCATCTGTAATCTGTTTTTTGTAGTGTATGCACTTGTCGTTCACTAGTTTTCACTAAATATCTCATCTGTAATCTGTTTTTTTGTAGTGTATGCACTTGTCGTTCACTAGTTTTCACTAAAATACTCATCTGTAATCTGTTTTTTTGTAGTGTATGCTCTTATCGTTCACTAGTTTTCACTAAAATACTCATCTGTAATCTGTTTTTTTGTAGTGTATGCTCTTATCGTTCACTAGTTTTCACTAAAATACTCATCTGTAATCTGTTTTTTGTAGTATATGCACTTGTCGTTCACTAGTTTTTCACTAAAAACTCATCTGTAATCTGTTTTTTGTAGTATATGCACTTGTCGTTCACTAGTTTCACTAAACTCATCTGTAATCTGTTTTTTGTAGTATATGCACCTGCTGTTCACTAGTTTTTACTAAAACACTCATCTGTATCTGTTTTTTGTAGTATATGCACTTGTCGTTCACTAGTTTTTACTAAAACACTCATCTGTAATCTGTTTTTTGTATAATGCACTTGCTGTTCACTAGTTTTTTTACTAAAACAGATTTAAGCTGAATTTTTAGCATCATTATTCCCAGTGTCACACATTATATGTAATGATTTCTAAATGCAACACAACTCTTTACGCCATTTGATAATAATAATTATAATTAATATTATGTTTTTAAATAATAATAATAATAATAATAATAATAATTAATATTATGTTTTTTAAATAATAATAATAATAATAGTTGTTATTGTTGTAATTATTATTAAGTAATAATGTTAATAATAATAATAATAATAATTATTATTAATATTATGTTTTAAATAATAATAATAATAATAATAATAATAATAATAATAATTAATATTATGTTTTTTAAATAATAATAACAATAATAATAATTAATATTATGTTTTTAAATAATAATAATATTAATTATTATTATTATAATTAATATTATGTTTTTAAATAATAATAATAATAATAATTAATATTATGTTTTTAAATAATAATAACAATAATAATAATTAATATTATGTTTTTAAATAATAATAATAATAATTATTATTATTATAATTAATATTATGTTTTTAAATAATAATAATAATAATAATTAATATTATGTTTTTTAAATAATAATAACAATATTAATAATAATTAATATTATGTTTTTAAATAATAATAATAATTATAATTCATATTATGTTTTCAAATAATAATAATAATAATAATAATAATTAATATTATGTTTTTTAATAATAATAATAATAATTAATATTATGTTTTTAAATAATAATAATAATAATTAATATTATGTTTTTTAAATAATAATAATAATTATAATTAATATTATGTTTTCAAATAATAATAATAATAATTATTATTATTATTATTTTTATAATTAATATTATGTTTTTAAATAATAATACATATTATAATTAATATTATGTTTTTAAATAATAATAATTATTATAATTAATATTATGTTTTTAATAATAATAATTAATATTATGTTTTTAAATAATAATAATAATAATAATAATTAATATTATGTTTTTAAATAATAATAATTAATATTATGTTTTTAAATAATAATACATATTATAATTAATATTATGTTTTTTAATAATAATAATAATAATAATAATAAGAAGAAGAAGAATTATATTATGTTTTTAAATAATAATAATAATTATAATTAATATTATGTTTTTAAATAATAATAATAATAATTATTATTATTATTTTTATAATTAATATTATGTTTTAAATAATAATAATAATAATAATTATTATTATTATTTTTATAATTAATATTATGTTTTTAAATAATAATAATAATAATTATAATTAATATAATGTTAAAAAAATAATAATAAATTATAATTAATATTATGTTTTTAAATAATAATAATAATAATTATAATTAATATAATGTTAAAAAAATAATAATAATTATAATTAATATTATGTTTTTAAATAATAATAATAATAATATTAGTTGTTGTTGTTGTAATTATTATTAAGTACTAATGTTAATAATGATAATAATTACATTGTTTCTTGAGCAACAGCATGATTTCTGGCCAATCACTGAAGAAAATTCAGCTTTAAATATTTATATGTAAAGAAATAACATTTTTTAGGATATTCAAATAGAAAATACTTAAAATGATAATAATATTTCACAACATAGCCATCGTTTTGGTCTATTTTTGATCAAATAAATGCAGCTTTGGTGAACTGTCGATGCTAATGGGAAATAAATAAATATTGGCTTCATGCATGTCTGACTTTCTTAATTACTTTTTTGATCTATTTAGTTTTAGATTTTTTTTTTCATTCCACACTATGCAAGTCAGTGGTAGCATTCTTCAAAATATCTTCTGATATGTGTTCAACAGAAGTAAAAAGAGAAATTAAAAGAGAGAGAATAAATGATGACAGAACTGTAATCTCTTAAACATGAGCATTCGGTGTCAAGAGTGTCAGATCAGAGTAAAAAACAGAGTAAAAAAACAGAGTAAAGACCAGAGGCTGTTCTGAGTGTGTTTGTTGCTGTGGTTTCTTGTAAAGCCTCACACAGATTCATCCATCACGCCGCTTTCTCATGCTAATGCTAATGGACGTTCAGCAGAAACTCCTGTTTGTCCGTGTGTGTGTGTTGTGTGTGTTTTCTCTTTTTTTCCTCTGTGCTCACTGTTGTCTCTGCTCAGTGTTTCTCCAGACTCAGCGGCACACACAGACTCTGACAAACACACACATGACTGTACACCAGTTTACAGTTCCTGGATGTTTAGTATCAATAAAACCTGCTGCTGTCTGAGATTTATATGTGAAGCATGTTTATGATTTATTATTATGAGAACATTTGTATATTTATATATATATATATATTTTTATATATATATATATATATATATATATATATATATATATATATATATATATATATATATATATATATATATATATATATATATATATATATATATATATGTATGTGTGTGTGTGTGTGTGTGTGTGTGCGTGTGTGTGTGTATGTTTATGAACTCTATAGGTGTCATGGTGGCTCAGTGGTTAGCATTGTCGCCTCACAGTAAGAAGGTTGCTGGTTCGAGTCTCATCTGGGTCAGTTGGCATTTCTGTGTGGAGTTTGCATGTTCTCCTCGTGTTGGTGTGGGTTTCCTCGGGGTGGTTTCCCCCAGTCCAAACACATGCACTATAGGGGAATTGGATGAAATAAATCGGCCGTAGTGTGTGATTGTGTGTGTGAATGAGTGTGTATGGGTGTTTCCCAGTACTGGGTTGCGGCTTGTGTAAAACATATGCTGGAATAGTTGGCTGTTCATTTCGCTGTGGCGACCCCTGATAAATAAAGGGACTAAGCTAAACGAAAATGAATGGATGAATGAATGTACACTATATATAGAGAGGTATGTGTATTTAGAACTGTTAAATTCTATGTAAGAGTGTGTGTGTGTGTGGAGATCTTTGTGTGTGTTTGCGTATCTGTGTGTGTTGTGTATTTTGTGTGTGTGTGTATTAGGGGTGGAACAATGCTTCTCACCTGGTTTGGTTTTTAGTTTTAGGGTATATGATGTGTTCAGTAAAAAACAGAATATAATCAAATAACACTGCATACTTTAGAACTGTCACTGTATAAACAAAATAAAGGTTATCCATTATTGAGCTATACACACACAAACAACATGGCAGCGAGCAGGGAACTCTGACAGATGTGCTCTGTGAAATGAGGAAGAAGTCTGCAGCACAGTACACCTGCCAAAAAACAGCATCATTCAGACCTCTCAGTCACACATTCACCATCAGACACATGCACTTGAAACTGCACGCCACACCTTGTATTTCTCACTGTAAGTAGTAGTGGACAGGACAGTTAATGGAGAAGACCCATATGGACACACATTTGAACATGCACAGAGTCTGTTCAGAGAGTAATTAAAGCAATGGAGGAAATGCTAAATACTATTTTTTTTAATTTACATGCAAAACTGAAAACCCACATTTTTTTCATATGCATATTGAACCGTGGAGGTTGTACCGAATAGTCCATAATGTGTATTGTTTGTACATGAACGTGTGTGTGTGTGTGTGTTCAGACTCTCTCAGGATTGTAACTCAATCTCTGCAGTGTCCTCCAGCGCACCGACACAACTCTCTCTCTGTGCTGCAGTCAGGAATGATGCTCATACAGCTGCTCTACTGTGTGTGTGTGTGTGTGTGTGTGTGTGTGTGTGTGTGTGTGTGTGTGTGTGTGTGTGTGTGTTCAGACTCTCTCAGGATTTGTAACTCAATCTCTGCAGTGTCCTCCAGCTCACCGACACAACTCTCTCTCTGTACTGCAGTCAGGAATGATGCTCATACAGCTGCTCTACTGTGTGTGTGTGTGTGTGTGTGTGTGTGTGTGTGTGTGTGTGTGTGTGTGTGTGTGTGTGTGTGTGTGTGTGTGTGTGTGTGTATTAGAGCTGCACGATTCTGGCTAAAATGAGAATGAGTTCAGGATTTTCTCAGGATTCTGTAGATGTAAAATAAAGATTAATATGAGTCGGCTATTATTATTGTTTTTTTTCTCAAACATATGGTAAAACAACATTAATAATAATATTATGTGTAGGTCTACTGGTGTCTATAAATAATTCTATTCTACTTCTAATAATTCTGATGTTGAGTTATGTTTGAGATATAGGCCTCTGCTTGCAATCTGTCATTGACAACATTATTAGAGCATTTAATTCACTGGTAAAATCAACATTATATAGGCTAGAGTAGCTATACTGACACTGTAAACATTGATTTTCATGCACATCTGTGTGTTCGATATGAAAGTAAAGACAGATCAAACGCTTGCCGTAATCATAACTCTAAAATGTGATATGATTATTTAAATGATGTGCGCGCTTTCATTTTCACTAATAAATGCTGTTCATACTTCACTCACGGCTCTCAAATGATCACTCTGTTTCACACACTGAATATTATTTACACCTTTATTACCTGTTACTCACAGCCTATGCAGGTTCTGTTCACTAAAGCAGACACGCGCGCGTCTGTCATTATTTAGGGTGTGCGCCCGCCCTCTCTGTGGTGACAGCTCACGGTCAGCACTTCACATCACGTGTGATTTCCTATCCGCGAATACAGCATTATATGAAGACAGAAATGACATTTCAGGTGAATTATACCTTATGAATACAGCATGTGACTCTTTCAACATCATTTGGAGGTGTCCATGTTGATGAGCAATGTATGTGAAACACTGAAAAGACTGGTGCAGCCGCCTTTTCTTCTCTCCTGAACTTGAAAATAGGATTGGCAGAATCGTAGAAATGCTGGATTAAGATCGTCTAGAGCAGTATTTCCCAACCCTGTTCCTGGAGGCACACCAACAGTACATATTTTGGATGTCTCGCTTTTCTGACCCATTCACTTCAGGTGTTGGAGTCTCTTCTGATGTTATGATAAGATTCTTCAGGTGTGTTTGATTAGGGAGATGTTGAAAATGTGGACTGTTGGTGTGCCTTCAGGAACAGGGTTGGGAAACACTGGTCTAGAGGGTCGAATATATATATATATATATTTTATTATTAAATTATTATGAAAAGAATTCAGATAGATTACACACAGAGATAATAGTGTATAGTGTGTGTTTGTGATGTCTGTGTGTGCTGAGTGAGTCTTGATATGAGTGTTGTGTGTTGAAGCGTTGAGCCGCTCACTGTGATTTAATGTCATTTCACATCTCTGCAGTAAAGATGCTGATGTATCCCAACACTAACAGACACACACACACGCACACACACACACGTACTATATGCTTATGGGCTCTTTCCATATCTATAATGATGTTTCTACTGTATATTCTCTTCTCTCCCCTAATCCTGCCCCTAAACCAAACCCTCACAGCAAACAATCTGCATTTTTACATTCATTTTCTTTTCGGCTCAGTCCCTTTATTCATTAGGGGTCACCACAGTGGAATGAACTGCATATGTTGGATGCCCTTCCAACTGCAACCCAGTACTGGGAAACATCCATAAACACTCATGCACTACGGCCAATTCAGTTCATCAATTCCCCTATAGCGCATGTGTTTGGACTGTGGGGGAAACCGGAGCACCCGGAGGAAACCCACGCCAACACGGGGAGAACATGCAAACTCCACACAGAAATGCCAACTGACCCAGTCGAGATTCAAACCAGCAACCTTCTTGCTGTGAGGCGACAGAGCTAACCACTGAGCCACCTTGTCACCCTGCATTTTTACAGTTTCAAAATACGTCATGAGCCGGTTTCCTCAGGGTGAGCAAAATAATGTCCCCACAAGGTCAACATTTACTGGTACTGCTATACTTGTGCGATACATTTTGGTTCCAACGACGTATAGTAAATACAAAGCACACACACACACGGACATGTGTATTATCTGTCCATTCATCTCTGCAGACAGAGTGGAAATGTGAGCTCAGCCGTTGGAGGAATCTGTTTCCAGCCACACACACACACACACACACACACACACACACACACACACACACACACACACACACACACACACACACACACACACATAGACCTGTTTTACTCGCTGGCTTTCTGAACACTCAGGGTTTGGATGTGTTGTAAACCCTGAGGTAATGGGTCAGGTGTGTGTGTGTGTGTGTGTGTGTGTGTGTCCGCTCGATTACACACACAGTGTTACTCACAGTGTTTGTGTTTGCTGGAAATGTTCCACACACTCATCACCACATATTAACAGCACTATAATAAAAGCTGATCGTCATCATAACAGTGTTCATCAGGAAAGCCGCTCACCTGACGCTGTCATTTACAGTCAACACCACATCAGTTGATCATTCATCATTTTATATCCTGGTTTTGTCTTTGGTTTTGAGGATTGCTGCTGTTGTGACTGTAAATGTGCCTATTACAAATCCATTACACCATCATTTTACTGGAGGTTTACAGAGTACATTACTAATCACATTTCACAATCGCCTCACAGCAAGAAGGTCGCTGGTTCGAGTCCCGGCCGGGCCAGTTGGCATTTCTATGTGAAGTTTGCATGTTCTCCCTGTGTTGGCGTGGGTTTCCCCCACAGTCCAAACACATGCGCTATAGGGGAACTGATGAACTACATTGGCTGTAGTGTGTGTGTGTGTGTGTGAATAAATGTGTATGGGTGTTTCCCAGTAATGGGTTGCATGTGTCTGTTTGTGTGTATGCCTGTGTGTGTTTGCATCTGTCTGTATGTTTGTGTGCATACTGTATGTATGTGTCTGTGTGTGCTTGTGCGTGTCTGTATGTGTGTGTTGGTCTGTGTATGCGAGTCTGTATGTGTGTGTTTGTTTGTGTGTGAGTGTCTATATGTGTTTGTCTATGTCTGTATGTGTGTGTGCATGTGTACATAAGTATGTGTGTGTCTGTATGTATGTAGGTGTATTTGTGTGTATGTCTGTGTGTGTTCGTACGTGTGTCTGTTTGTTTGTGTGTGTGCGCAAGTGTCTGTGTTTGTATGTATTCCTGTGTGTGTTTGCGTCTGCATATGTGTGTGTGTGTGCGCGCAAGTGTCTGTGTTTGTATGTATGCCTGTGTGTGTTTGCGTCTGCATATGTGTGTGTGTGTGTGTGTGTGCGTACTGTATGTGTGCTTGTGTGTGTGTGTGTGTCTGTATGTACGTGTATGTGTGTGTGTATACACCTTGTATTAGGGTTGGGTAGGGGGATATAGTATATACACTCTTCAGTATAAATTACATAAATCATTATACTGTTATGTAGATCATTACATCTGTGGGAAGTCCCCATAATTATAGCTGTACAAGTGTGTGTGTGTGTTAATGTTAAACCCTGAGCTAAATACTGTGAATCTGATACAGTAAAGCTAAACACACTGTTGTAAAATATGAATCCTTTGACAGCAAACTTCATCCATCTTACTTCAGTAAAGTGTCCTGTTTCTTAGTGAAACTGAATAGTGAAGGAGACTAAAATAGCAGGAGAATTACAGGTCAGAAATATGAGTTCCAGATGATGTGGAAAACACACAAGCTATTGCATTTAGTTTGATTTTATTTCATTTATTCACAGTTTTTTAAATGCAAGCTATGATGAATTATTGAAAACAAGAGCAGGATCCTGCATTTAGGAAAGCACACAGGGCTGACAGTGATGTGATGTTGAACAGATCGTCTTTCTCTGGGGTTTTCCTGATGACCACATGCATGTTTTTGTCCATATAGATGTAAATAAATCCAGCATCTCCATTACTGGTGTTTCTCTCGGCTCTTTAATCGCTGTCATTTGTCAGTTTCTGTACTAGCTGCTGCTTTGGGTTTCATCATTAGCTGTTTTCTGCAGTTCAGTTTATTGCTTCATGTACCCTCTCTCTCTCTCTCTCTCTCTCTCTCTGTCAGGGTCAGGTCTCCATTAGGATGATGGAAGTGTAATTTTCTGCTCTCCAACACACACATTTACACTCAGCAGCTGGGAAAAAAGCTTTTATGAACTCAATCTCAGCTGAACCACTCAAATAAATGACCATTGAAGATTAATTCTTTCACTTTCAGCAGAACTAAAAAATACTGTAAATCTGTGAAGAATAATTCTGCTGTCAGTCGTGCTGATCAACATCTCAATAAAGACTTGAGATTGTATATTTTACTTATTATAAATCAGATATGCTCTCATTTTCATGGAGAAATGTCTCTGCAGGATATTGAGTTACTTGTTTTATTAAAATCTGTATTTTTATGGGAAAAAATAAACTTAAGTTATTAATGTCAGCATTAAATCAAAATGTACAAGGTTTATTCTGCTTGTGCACATTGCTAGCATTAAGGTCAACAATTAATCTGTGTGTTTATACACTGAAAAACTGTTTCTTTTGGTAATCTTTAATCAAAATCTTCTGTTCGGCGATGTCAGTTTGACAGACTAAGAATATTCATATGCAAAATAAGCATAGCCACGCCCCTCCTACTGCTTGTATGCTGTGAGAGAAAGATAAGAGGCGGGGCTATAAAATAAAACTCCGCCCCTGACTCAATATTCAGTTTCAGCTGGAAATATGTTGTCATTGGAAACTTCAGATTTTTTTTTGCTCTTAAAATAAAAGCATCTAGTTTATAATACATTTTTTTGTACTATATGCACTTGTCGTTCACTAGTTTTCACCAAAACACTCATCTGTAATCTGTTTTTTGTAGTATATGCACTTGTCGTTCACTAGTTTTCACCAAAACACTGATCTGTAATCTGTTTTTTGTAGTATATGCACTTGTCGTTCACTAGTTTTCACTAAAATACTCATCTGTAATCTGTTTTTTGTAGTATATGCACTTGTCGTTCACTAGTTTTCACTAAAACACTGATCTGTAATCTGTTTTTTGTAGTATATGCACTTGTCGTTCACTAGTTTTCACTAAAATACTCATCTGTAATCTGTTTTTTGTAGTATATGCACTTGTCGTTCACTAGTTTTCACTAAAACACTCATCTGTAATCTGTTTTTTGTAGTATATGCACTTGTCGTTCACTAATTTTCACCAAAATACTCATCTGTATTCTGTTTTTTGTAGTATATGCACTTGTCGTTCACTAGTTTTCACCAAAATACTCATCTGTAATCTGTTTTTTGTAGTATATGCACTTGTCGTTCACTAATTTTCACCAAAATACTCATCTGTAATCTGTTTTTTGTAGTATATGCACTTGTCGTTCACTAGTTTTCACCAAAATACTCATCTGTAATCTGTTTTTTGTAGTATATGCACTTGTCGTTCACTAGTTTTTACCAAAATACTCATCTGTAATCTGTTTTTTGTAGTATATGCACTTGTCGTTCACTAGTTTTCACTAAAATACTCATCTGTAATTTGTTTTTTGTAGTGTATGCACTTGTCGTTCACTAGTTTTCACTAAAACACTCATCTGTAATCTGTTTTTTGTAGTGTATGCACTTGTCGTTCACTAGTTTTTACTAAAACACTCATCTGTATTCTGTTTTTTGTAGTATATGCACCTGCTGTTCACTAGTTTTCACTAAAACACTCATCTGTAATCTGTTTTTTGTAGTGTATGCACTTGTCGTTCACTAGTTTTCACTAAAACACTCATCTGTAATCTGTTTTTTGTAGTGTATGCTCTTATCGTTCACTAGTTTTCACTAAAACACTCATCTGTAATTTGTTTTTTGTAGTGTATGCACTTGTCGTTCACTAGTTTTCACTAAAACACTCATCTGTAATCTGTTTTTTGTAGTATATGCACTTGTCGTTCACTAGTTTTTACTAAAACACTCATCTGTAATCTGTTTTTTGTAGTGTATGCACTTGTCGTTCACTAGTTTTCACTAAAATACTCATCTGTAATCTGTTTTTTGTAGTATATGCACTTGTCGTTTACTAGTTTTCACCAAAACACTCATCTGTAATCTGTTTTTTGTAGTATATGCACTTGTCGTTCACTAGTTTTTACTAAAACACTCATCTGTAATCTGTTTTTTGTAGTATATGCACTTGTCGTTCACTAGTTTTCACTAAAACACTCATCTGTAATCTGTTTTTTGTAGTGTATGCACTTGTCGTTCACTAGTTTTCACTAAAATACTCATCTGTAATCTGTTTTTTGTAGTGTATGCTCTTATGGTTCACTAGTTTTCACTAAAATACTCATCTGTAATCTGTTTTTTGTAGTATATGCACTTGTCGTTCACTAGTTTTCACTAAAATACTCATCTGTAATCTGTTTTTTGTAGTATATGCCACGCCCCTCCTACTGCTTGTATGCTGTGAGAGAAAGATAAGAGGCGGGGCTATAAAATAAAACTCCGCCCCTGACTCAATATTCAGATTCAGCTGGAAATATGTTGTCATTGGAAACTTCAGATTTTTTTTTGCTCTTAAAATAAAAGTATCTAGTTTATAATACATTTTTTTGTACTATATGCACTTGTCGTTCACTAGTTTTCACCAAAACACTCATCTGTAATCTGTTTTTTGTAGTGTATGCACTTGTCGTTCACTAGTTTTCACCAAAACACTCATCTGTAATCTGTTTTTTGTAGTGTATGCACTTGTCGTTCACTAGTTTTCACCAAAACACTCATCTGTAATCTGTTTTTTGTAGTGTATGCACTTGTCGTTCACTAATTTTCACTAAAATACTCATCTGTAATCTGTTTTTTGTAGTATATGCACTTGTCGTTCACTAGTTTTCACTAAAACACTCATCTGTAATCTGTTTTTTGTAGTATATGCACTTGTCGTTCACTAGTTTTCACTAAAACACTCATCTGTAATCTGTTTTTTGTAGTATATGCACTTGTCGTTCACTAGTTTTCACTAAAACACTCATCTGTAATCTGTTTTTTGTAGTATATGCACTTGTCGTTCACTAATTTTCACCAAAATACTCATCTGTAATCTGTTTTTTGTAGTATATGCACTTGTCGTTCACTAGTTTTTACTAAAATACTCATCTGTAATCTGTTTTTTGTAGTATATGCACTTGTCGTTCACTAGTTTTCACCAAAATACTCATCTGTAATCTGTTTTTTTGTAGTATATGCACTTGTCGTTCACTAATTTTCACCAAAATACTCATCTGTAATCTGTTTTTTGTAGTATATGCACTTGTCGTTCACTAGTTTTCACCAAAATACTCATCTGTAATCTGTTTTTTTGTAGTATATGCACTTGTCGTTCACTAGTTTTCACCAAAATACTCATCTGTAATCTGTTTTTTGTAGTATATGCACTTGTCGTTCACTAGTTTTCACCAAAATACTCATCTGTAATCTGTTTTTTGTAGTATATGCACTTGTCGTTCACTAGTTTTCACCAAAATACTCATCTGTAATCTGTTTTTTGTAGTATATGCACTTGTCGTTCACTAGTTTTCACTAAAACACTCATCTGTAATCTGTTTTTTGTAGTATATGCACTTGTTTACTAGTTTTCACTAAAACACTCATCTGTATTCTGTTTTTTGTAGTGTATGCACTTGTCGTTCACTAGTTTTCACTAAAACACTCATCTGTAATCTGTTTTTTGTAGTGTATGCACTTGTCGTTCACTAGTTTTCACTAAAACACTCATCTGTAATCTGTTTTTTGTAGTGTATGCTCTTATGGTTCACTAGTTTTCACTAAAATACTCATCTGTAATCTGTTTTTTGTAGTGTATGCTCTTATCGTTCACTAGTTTTTACTAAAATACTCATCTGTAATCTGTTTTTTGTAGTGTATGCACTTGTCGTTCACTAGTTTTCACTAAAATACTCATCTGTAATCTGTTTTTTGTAGTGTATGCACTTGTCGTTCACTAGTTTTCACTAAAATACTCATCTGTAATCTGTTTTTTGTAGTGTATGCACTTGTCGTTCACTAGTTTTCACTAAAATACTCATCTGTAATCTGTTTTTTGTAGTGTATGCACTTGTCGTTCACTAGTTTTCACTAAAATACTCATCTGTAATCTGTTTTTTTGTAGTGTATGCTCTTATCGTTCACTAGTTTTCACTAAAATACTCATCTGTAATCTGTTTTTTGTAGTGTATGCTCTTATCGTTCACTAGTTTTCACTAAAATACTCATCTGTAATCTGTTTTTTGTAGTATATGCACTTGTCGTTCACTAGTTTTCACTAAAATACTCATCTGTAATCTGTTTTTGTAGTATATGCACTTGTCGTTCACTAGTTTTCACTAAAATACTCATCTGTAATCTGTTTTTTGTAGTATATGCACCTGCTGTTCACTAGTTTTTACTAAAACACTCATCTGTAATCTGTTTTTTGTAGTATATGCACTTGTCGTTCACTAGTTTTTACTAAAACACTCATCTGTAATCTGTTTTTTGTAGTATATGCACTTGCTGTTCACTAGTTTTTACTAAAACACTCATCTGTAATCTGTTTTTTGTAGTATATGCACTTGTCGTTCACTAGTTTTCACTAAAACACTCATCTGTAATCTGTTTTTTGTAGTATATGCACTTGTTTACTAGTTTTCACTAAAATACTCATCTGTATTCTGTTTTTTGTAGTGTATGCACTTGTCGTTCACTAGTTTTCACTAAAATACTCATCTGTAATCTGTTTTTTGTAGTATATGCACTTGTCGTTCACTAGTTTTTACTAAAATACTCATCTGTAATCTGTTTTTTGTAGTATATGCACCTGCTGTTCACTAGTTTTTACTAAAACACTCATCTGTAATCTGTTTTTTGTAGTATATGCACTTGTCGTTCACTAGTTTTTACTAAAATACTCATCTGTAATCTGTTTTTTGTAGTATATGCACTTGCTGTTCACTAGTTTTCACTAAAACACTCATCTGTAATCTGTTTTTTGTAGTATATGCACTTGTCGTTCACTAGTTTTCACTAAAATACTCATCTGTAATCTGTTTTTTGTAGTATATGCACTTGCTGTTCACTAGTTTTCACTAAAACACTCATCTGTAATCTGTTTTTTGTAGTATATGCACTTGTCGTTCACTAGTTTTCACTAAAATACTCATCTGTAATCTGTTTTTTGTAGTATATGCACTTGTCGTTCACTAGTTTTTACTAAAATACTCATCTGTAATCTGTTTTTTGTAGTATATGCACATGTCGTTCACTAGTTTTCACTAAAACACTCATCTGTAATCTGTTTTTTGTAGTATATGCACTTGCTGTTCACTAGTTTTCACTAAAACACTCATCTGTAATCTGTTTTTTGTAGTATATGCACTTGTCGTTCACTAGTTTTCACTAAAATACTCATCTGTAATCTGTTTTTTGTAGTATATGCACTTGTCGTTCACTAGTTTTCACTAAAATACTCATCTGTAATCTGTTTTTGTAGTATATGCACCTGCTGTTCACTAGTTTTTACTAAAATACTCATCTGTAATCTGTTTTTTGTAGTATATGCACTTGTCGTTCACTAGTTTTTACTAAAACACTCATCTGTAATCTGTTTTTTGTAGTATATGCACTTGTCGTTCACTAGTTTTCACTAAAACACTCATCTGTAATCTGTTTTTTGTAGTGTATGCACTTGTCGTTCACTAGTTTTCACTAAAATACTCATCTGTAATCTGTTTTTTGTAGTGTATGCTCTTATGGTTCACTAGTTTTCACTAAAATACTCATCTGTAATCTGTTTTTTGTAGTATATGCACTTGTCGTTCACTAGTTTTCACTAAAATACTCATCTGTAATCTGTTTTTTGTAGTGTATGCACTTGTCGTTCACTAGTTTTCACTAAAATACTCATCTGTAATCTGTTTTTTGTAGTATATGCACTTGTCGTTCACTAGTTTTCACTAAAATACTCATCTGTAATCTGTTTTTTGTAGTATATGCCACGCCCCTCCTACTGCTTGTATGCTGTGAGAGAAAGATAAGAGGCGGGGCTATAAAATAAAACTCCGCCCCTGACTCAATATTCAGATTCAGCTGGAAATATGTTGTCATTGGAAACTTCAGATTTTTTTTTGCTCTTAAAATAAAAGTATCTAGTTTATAATACATTTTTTTGTACTATATGCACTTGTCGTTCACTAGTTTTCACCAAAACACTCATCTGTAATCTGTTTTTTGTAGTGTATGCACTTGTCGTTCACTAATTTTCACTAAAATACTCATCTGTAATCTGTTTTTTGTAGTATATGCACTTGTCGTTCACTAGTTTTCACTAAAACACTCATCTGTAATCTGTTTTTTGTAGTATATGCACTTGTCGTTCACTAGTTTTCACTAAAATACTCATCTGTAATCTGTTTTTTGTAGTATATGCACTTGTCGTTCACTAGTTTTCACTAAAACACTCATCTGTAATCTGTTTTTTGTAGTATATGCACTTGTCGTTCACTAATTTTCACCAAAATACTCATCTGTAATCTGTTTTTTGTAGTATATGCACTTGTCGTTCACTAGTTTTTACTAAAATACTCATCTGTAATCTGTTTTTTGTAGTATATGCACTTGTCGTTCACTAGTTTTCACCAAAATACTCATCTGTAATCTGTTTTTTGTAGTATATGCACTTGTCGTTCACTAATTTTCACCAAAATACTCATCTGTAATCTGTTTTTTGTAGTATATGCACTTGTCGTTCACTAGTTTTCACCAAAATACTCATCTGTAATCTGTTTTTTGTAGTATATGCACTTGTCGTTCACTAGTTTTCACCAAAACACTCATCTGTAATCTGTTTTTTGTAGTATATGCACTTGTCGTTCACTAGTTTTCACCAAAATACTCATCTGTAATCTGTTTTTTGTAGTATATGCACTTGTCGTTCACTAGTTTTCACCAAAATACTCATCTGTAATCTGTTTTTTGTAGTATATGCACTTGTCGTTCACTAGTTTTTACTAAAACACTCATCTGTAATCTGTTTTTTGTAGTATATGCACTTGTCGTTCACTAGTTTTCACTAAAACACTCATCTGTAATCTGTTTTTTGTAGTATATGCACTTGTTTACTAGTTTTCACTAAAATACTCATCTGTATTCTGTTTTTTGTAGTGTATGCACTTGTCGTTCACTAGTTTTCACTAAAACACTCATCTGTAATCTGTTTTTTGTAGTGTATGCACTTGTCGTTCACTAGTTTTCACTAAAATACTCATCTGTAATCTGTTTTTTGTAGTGTATGCTCTTATGGTTCACTAGTTTTCACTAAAATACTCATCTGTAATCTGTTTTTTGTAGTGTATGCTCTTATCGTTCACTAGTTTTTACTAAAATACTCATCTGTAATCTGTTTTTTGTAGTGTATGCACTTGTCGTTCACTAGTTTTCACTAAAATACTCATCTGTAATCTGTTTTTTTGTAGTGTATGCACTTGTCGTTCACTAGTTTTCACTAAAATACTCATCTGTAATCTGTTTTTTGTAGTGTATGCACTTGTCGTTCACTAGTTTTCACTAAAATACTCATCTGTAATCTGTTTTTTGTAGTGTATGCACTTGTCGTTCACTAGTTTTCACTAAAATACTCATCTGTAATCTGTTTTTTGTAGTGTATGCACTTGTCGTTCACTAGTTTTCACTAAAATACTCATCTGTAATCTGTTTTTTGTAGTGTATGCTCTTATCGTTCACTAGTTTTCACTAAAATACTCATCTGTAATCTGTTTTTTGTAGTGTATGCTCTTATCGTTCACTAGTTTTCACTAAAATACTCATCTGTAATCTGTTTTTTGTAGTATATGCACTTGTCGTTCACTAGTTTTCACTAAAATACTCATCTGTAATCTGTTTTTTGTAGTATATGCACTTGTCGTTCACTAGTTTTCACTAAAATACTCATCTGTAATCTGTTTTTTGTAGTATATGCACCTGCTGTTCACTAGTTTTTACTAAAACACTCATCTGTAATCTGTTTTTTGTAGTATATGCACTTGTCGTTCACTAGTTTTTACTAAAATACTCATCTGTAATCTGTTTTTTGTAGTATATGCACTTGTCGTTCACTAATTTTCACCAAAATACTCATCTGTAATCTGTTTTTTGTAGTATATGCACTTGTCGTTCACTAGTTTTCACCAAAATACTCATCTGTAATCTGTTTTTTGTAGTATATGCACTTGTCGTTCACTAGTTTTCACCAAAACACTCATCTGTAATCTGTTTTTTGTAGTATATGCACTTGTCGTTCACTAGTTTTCACCAAAATACTCATCTGTAATCTGTTTTTTGTAGTATATGCACTTGTCGTTCACTAGTTTTCACCAAAATACTCATCTGTAATCTGTTTTTTGTAGTATATGCACTTGTCGTTCACTAGTTTTTACTAAAACACTCATCTGTAATCTGTTTTTTGTAGTATATGCACTTGTCGTTCACTAGTTTTTACTAAAACACTCATCTGTAATCTGTTTTTTGTAGTATATGCACTTGTTTACTAGTTTTCACTAAAATACTCATCTGTATTCTGTTTTTTGTAGTGTATGCACTTGTCGTTCACTAGTTTTCACTAAAACACTCATCTGTAATCTGTTTTTTGTAGTGTATGCACTTGTCGTTCACTAGTTTTCACTAAAATACTCATCTGTAATCTGTTTTTTGTAGTGTATGCTCTTATGGTTCACTAGTTTTCACTAAAATACTCATCTGTAATCTGTTTTTTGTAGTGTATGCTCTTATCGTTCACTAGTTTTTACTAAAATACTCATCTGTAATCTGTTTTTTGTAGTGTATGCACTTGTCGTTCACTAGTTTTCACTAAAATACTCATCTGTAATCTGTTTTTTGTAGTGTATGCACTTGTCGTTCACTAGTTTTCACTAAAATACTCATCTGTAATCTGTTTTTTGTAGTGTATGCACTTGTCGTTCACTAGTTTTCACTAAAATACTCATCTGTAATCTGTTTTTTGTAGTGTATGCACTTGTCGTTCACTAGTTTTCACTAAAATACTCATCTGTAATCTGTTTTTTGTAGTGTATGCACTTGTCGTTCACTAGTTTTCACTAAAATACTCATCTGTAATCTGTTTTTTGTAGTGTATGCTCTTATCGTTCACTAGTTTTCACTAAAATACTCATCTGTAATCTGTTTTTTGTAGTGTATGCTCTTATCGTTCACTAGTTTTCACTAAAATACTCATCTGTAATCTGTTTTTTGTAGTATATGCACTTGTCGTTCACTAGTTTTCACTAAAATACTCATCTGTAATCTGTTTTTTGTAGTATATGCACTTGTCGTTCACTAGTTTTCACTAAAATACTCATCTGTAATCTGTTTTTTGTAGTATATGCACCTGCTGTTCACTAGTTTTTACTAAAACACTCATCTGTAATCTGTTTTTTGTAGTATATGCACTTGTCGTTCACTAGTTTTTACTAAAATACTCATCTGTAATCTGTTTTTTGTAGTATATGCACTTGCTGTTCACTAGTTTTTACTAAAACACTCATCTGTAATCTGTTTTTTGTAGTATATGCACTTGTCGTTCACTAGTTTTTACTAAAACACTCATCTGTAATCTGTTTTTTGTATATGCACTTGTTTACTAGTTTTCACTAAAATACTCATCTGTATTCTGTTTTTTGTAGTGTATGCACTTGTCGTTCACTAGTTTTCACTAAAATACTCATCTGTAATCTGTTTTTTGTAGTATATGCACTTGTCGTTCACTAGTTTTTACTAAAATACTCATCTGTAATCTGTTTTTTGTAGTATATGCACATGTCGTTCACTAGTTTTCACTAAAACACTCATCTGTAATCTGTTTTTTGTAGTATATGCACCTGCTGTTCACTAGTTTTTACTAAAACACTCATCTGTAATCTGTTTTTTGTAGTATATGCACTTGTCGTTCACTAGTTTTTACTAAAATACTCATCTGTAATCTGTTTTTTGTAGTATATGCACTTGCTGTTCACTAGTTTTCACTAAAACACTCATCTGTAATCTGTTTTTTGTAGTATATGCACTTGTCGTTCACTAGTTTTCACTAAAATACTCATCTGTAATCTGTTTTTTGTAGTATATGCACTTGCTGTTCACTAGTTTTCACTAAAAACACTCATCTGTAATCTGTTTTTTGTAGTATATGCACTTGTCGTTCACTAGTTTTCACTAAAATACTCATCTGTAATCTGTTTTTTGTAGTATATGCACTTGTCGTTCACTAGTTTTTACTAAAATACTCATCTGTAATCTGTTTTTTGTAGTATATGCACATGTCGTTCACTAGTTTTCACTAAAACACTCATCTGTAATCTGTTTTTTGTAGTATATGCACTTGCTGTTCACTAGTTTTCACTAAAACACTCATCTGTAATCTGTTTTTTGTAGTATATGCACTTGTCGTTCACTAGTTTTCACTAAAATACTCATCTGTAATCTGTTTTTTGTAGTATATGCACTTGTCGTTCACTAGTTTTCACTAAAATACTCATCTGTAATCTGTTTTTTGTAGTATATGCACTTGTCGTTCACTAGTTTTTACTAAAATACTCATCTGTAATCTGTTTTTTGTAGTATATGCACATGTCGTTCACTAGTTTTCACTAAAATACTCATCTGTAATCTGTTTTTTGTAGTATATGCACTTGTCGTTCACTAGTTTTCACTAAAATACTCATCTGTAATCTGTTTTTGTAGTATATGCACCTGCTGTTCACTAGTTTTTACTAAAATACTCATCTGTAATCTGTTTTTTGTAGTATATGCACTTGTCGTTCACTAGTTTTCACTAAAATACTCATCTGTAATCTGTTTTTTGTAGTATATGCACTTGCTGTTCACTAGTTTTCACTAAAACACTCATCTGTAATCTGTTTTTTGTGGTGTATGCACTTGTCGTTCACTAGTTTTTACTAAAACACTCATCTGTAATCTGTTTTTTGTAGTGTATGCACTTGTCGTTCACTAGTTTTCACTAAAACACTCTCTGTAATCTGTTTTTTGTAGTGTATGCACTTGTCGTTCACTAGTTTTCACTAAAACACTCATCTGTAATCTGTTTTTTGTAGTGTATGCACTTGTCGTTCACTAGTTTTCACTAAAACACTCATCTGTAATCTGTTTTTTGTAGTATATGCACTTGTCGTTCACTAATTTTCACCAAAATACTCATCTGTAATCTGTTTTTTGTAGTATATGCACTTGTCGTTCACTAGTTTTCACCAAAATACTCATCTGTAATCTGTTTTTTGTAGTATATGCACTTGTCGTTCACTAATTTTCACCAAAATACTCATCTGTAATCTGTTTTTTGTAGTATATGCACTTGTCGTTCACTAGTTTTCACCAAAATACTCATCTGTAATCTGTTTTTTGTAGTATATGCACTTGTCGTTCACTAGTTTTTACCAAAATACTCATCTGTAATCTGTTTTTTGTAGTGTATGCACTTGTCGTTCACTAGTTTTCACTAAAATACTCATCTGTAATTTGTTTTTTGTAGTGTATGCACTTGTCGTTCACTAGTTTTCACTAAAACACTCATCTGTAATCTGTTTTTTGTAGTGTATGCACTTGTCGTTCACTAGTTTTTACTAAAACACTCATCTGTATTCTGTTTTTTGTAGTATATGCACCTGCTGTTCACTAGTTTTCACTAAAACACTCATCTGTAATCTGTTTTTTGTAGTGTATGCACTTGTCGTTCACTAGTTTTCACTAAAACACTCATCTGTAATCTGTTTTTTGTAGTGTATGCTCTTATCGTTCACTAGTTTTCACTAAAACACTCATCTGTAATTTGTTTTTTGTAGTGTATGCACTTGTCGTTCACTAGTTTTCACTAAAACACTCATCTGTAATCTGTTTTTTGTAGTATATGCACTTGTCGTTCACTAGTTTTTACTAAAACACTCATCTGTAATCTGTTTTTTGTAGTGTATGCACTTGTCGTTCACTAGTTTTCACTAAAATACTCATCTGTAATCTGTTTTTTGTAGTATATGCACTTGTCGTTCACTAGTTTTCACTAAAATACTCATCTGTAATCTGTTTTTTGTAGTATATGCACTTGTTGTTTACTAGTTTTCACCAAAACACTCATCTGTAATCTGTTTTTTGTAGTATATGCACTTGTCGTTCACTAGTTTTTACTAAAACACTCATCTGTAATCTGTTTTTTGTAGTATATGCACTTGTCGTTCACTAGTTTTCACTAAAACACTCATCTGTAATCTGTTTTTTGTAGTGTATGCACTTGTCGTTCACTAGTTTTCACTAAAATACTCATCTGTAATCTGTTTTTTGTAGTGTATGCTCTTATGGTTCACTAGTTTTCACTAAAATACTCATCTGTAATCTGTTTTTTGTAGTATATGCACTTGTCGTTCACTAGTTTTCACTAAAACACTCATCTGTAATCTGTTTTTTGTAGTATATGCACTTGTCGTTCACTAGTTTTCACTAAAATACTCATCTGTAATCTGTTTTTTGTAGTATATGCACTTGTCGTTCACTAGTTTTCACTAAAATACTCATCTGTAATCTGTTTTTTGTAGTATATGCCACGCCCCTCCTACTGCTTGTATGCTGTGAGAGAAAGATAAGAGGCGGGGCTATAAAATAAAACTCCGCCCCTGACTCAATATTCAGATTCAGCTGGAAATATGTTGTCATTGGAAACTTCAGATTTTTTTTTGCTCTTAAAATAAAAGTATCTAGTTTATAATACATTTTTTTGTACTATATGCACTTGTCGTTCACTAGTTTTCACCAAAACACTCATCTGTAATCTGTTTTTTGTAGTGTATGCACTTGTCGTTCACTAATTTTCACTAAAATACTCATCTGTAATCTGTTTTTTGTAGTATATGCACTTGTCGTTCACTAGTTTTCACTAAAACACTCATCTGTAATCTGTTTTTTGTAGTATATGCACTTGTCGTTCACTAGTTTTCACTAAAATACTCATCTGTAATCTGTTTTTTGTAGTGTATGCACTTGTCGTTCACTAATTTTCACTAAAACACTCATCTGTAATCTGTTTTTTGTAGTATATGCACTTGTCGTTCACTAGTTTTCACTAAAACACTCATCTGTAATCTGTTTTTTGTAGTATATGCACTTGTCGTTCACTAGTTTTCACTAAAACACTCATCTGTAATCTGTTTTTTGTAGTATATGCACTTGTCGTTCACTAGTTTTCACTAAAACACTCATCTGTAATCTGTTTTTTGTAGTATATGCACTTGTCGTTCACTAATTTTCACCAAAACACTCATCTGTAATCTGTTTTTTGTAGTATATGCACTTGTCGTTCACTAGTTTTTACTAAAATACTCATCTGTAATCTGTTTTTTTGTAGTATATGCACTTGTCGTTCACTAGTTTTCACCAAAATACTCATCTGTAATCTGTTTTTTGTAGTATATGCACTTGTCGTTCACTAATTTTCACCAAAATACTCATCTGTAATCTGTTTTTTGTAGTATATGCACTTGTCGTTCACTAGTTTTCACCAAAATACTCATCTGTAATCTGTTTTTTGTAGTATATGCACTTGTCGTTCACTAGTTTTCACCAAAATACTCATCTGTAATCTGTTTTTTGTAGTATATGCACTTGTCGTTCACTAGTTTTCACCAAAATACTCATCTGTAATCTGTTTTTTGTAGTATATGCACTTGTCGTTCACTAGTTTTCACCAAAATACTCATCTGTAATCTGTTTTTTGTAGTATATGCACTTGTCGTTCACTAATTTTCACCAAAATACTCATCTGTAATCTGTTTTTTGTAGTGTATGCACTTGTCGTTCACTAGTTTTTACTAAAACACTCATCTGTAATCTGTTTTTTGTAGTGTATGCACTTGTCGTTCACTAGTTTTCACTAAAACACTCATCTGTAATCTGTTTTTTGTAGTGTATGCACTTGTTTACTAGTTTTCACTAAAATACTCATCTGTATTCTGTTTTTTGTAGTGTATGCACTTGTCGTTCACTAGTTTTCACTAAAACACTCATCTGTAATCTGTTTTTTGTAGTGTATGCACTTGTCGTTCACTAGTTTTCACTAAAATACTCATCTGTAATCTGTTTTTTGTAGTGTATGCTCTTATGGTTCACTAGTTTTCACTAAAATACTCATCTGTAATCTGTTTTTTGTAGTGTATGCTCTTATCGTTCACTAGTTTTCACTAAATACTCATCTGTAATCTGTTTTTTGTAGTGTATGCACTTGTCGTTCACTAGTTTTCACTAAAATACTCATCTGTAATCTGTTTTTTGTAGTGTATGCACTTGTCGTTCACTAGTTTTCACTAAAATACTCATCTGTAATCTGTTTTTTGTAGTGTATGCACTTGTCGTTCACTAGTTTCACTAAAATACTCATCTGTAATCTGTTTTTTGTAGTGTATGCACTTGTCGTTCACTAGTTTTCACTAAAATACTCATCTGTAATCTGTTTTTTGTAGTGTATGCACTTGTCGTTCACTAGTTTTCACTAAAATACTCATCTGTAATCTGTTTTTTGTAGTGTATGCACTTGTCGTTCACTAGTTTTCACTAAAATACTCATCTGTAATCTGTTTTTTGTAGTGTATGCACTTGTGTTCACTAGTTTTCACTAAAATACTCATCTGTAATCTGTTTTTTGTAGTGTATGCACTTGTCGTTCACTAGTTTTCACTAAAATACTCATCTGTAATCTGTTTTTTGTAGTGTATGCTCTTATCGTTCACTAGTTTTCACTAAAATACTCATCTGTA
>NW_026613678.1:0-11763 GCF_903798145.1 Danio aesculapii | reverse complement strand
AATGTAACGCAACGCAACGCAATGCAATGTAACGTAACGTAACATAATGTAACTGAACTTAACTGACTTAAATTAACTTAACTTAATTAATGTAACCAAATAATGTAAGGTGAGGTAATGTAATGTAATAACGTAAAACTGACTGAATTTATTTGCCTGAAACAGTTAACACTTAACTTAACTTAACTTAACTTACCTTAACTTAACTTAACTTAACTTAACTTAACTTAAAGCAATAAACGTAACACAACGTAATTTAACTTATTTCAAATTAACTTACTTATTTTAACTTACTTAACATAACTTAGCATGATGTAAGGTGAGGTAACGTAAGGTCGTAACTGCCTGAATTAGTTGCCTAAAACAGTTACTTAACCTAACTTAACTTAACTTAACTTATTTAACTTAACTTAACTTAACTGACTGAATTTAGTTGCCTAAAACAGTTACTTAACTTAACTTAACTTAACTTAACTTAACTTAACTTAACTTAACTTAACTGACTGAATTTAGTTGCCTAAAACAGTTACTTAACCTAACTTAATTTAACTTAACCTCTTAACTGAATTAGTTGCCTGAAAAGTTACTTAACTTAATTTACTTAAGGTATCAATGTAACACAATGTAATTTAACTTACTTCACTTAAATTACCTTACTTAATTTAACTTACTTAACGTAACTTAGCATAATGTAAGGTGAGGTAATGTAAGTTAAACAAAACTGGCTGAATTTAGTTGCCTAAAACAGTTACTTAACCTAACCTAACCTAACTTTTAACTTAACTTAAGAAATAATTTTCCTTTTTCTGACTGAATTTGGCTGCCTGACACACTAAAGCTGGAAATAAATGTATCTATGTTTGTCATACTATTTTTGGAGGAGAGGTTCTTCATTCATTAATGATAAACAATCAACTGTAGTGATTTAAAATATACATAACAACAAAAAATGTAAATAAAAAATAGGAACATTGTCTTGTCTGCCTGAAGCATTACATTATATAAAGCTAAAACTGAAAGAAATATTGCTGTACCATTCTGAAAGAGAGGTTCTCCCTGCGGTAATGCTAAACCATTAACAGTCATGTTGTCTTTATGAATAGAAACCAAGCCAAGACCCAACATCATCCGCAGAGCCTAAAACACGAAACAGCAAGTCAACAGCATGTTAACAGTTTAAAACAACATGAACAACACAGATAACAAAGTTTTTGACACAATATGCAGAATAAATTAACATCAGTTCCAGTTTGCCTAAGTGAAGTTTGAGGCAAGCTACCATGTTTCTGGCGTGCTGTCTCATAGCTTTCTGGGTCATTTGTAGAAGCAGCTGTTCACTTGTCATGAATGATTTATTGTTTGATAGCTCATAATGTTCTGGAAAACTTGAAGCCAGATGTAAGGATGTGTAATTTTCTGTGATAAGATTAGATGTTTTTTTTCTGTATGATCATCTCTGAGTCACAAAAAGGACAAAATAAGTCTCCTAAAAGTTTCAACTATCATAGTTAAGCGTTTTTGCATTTTACATTAACAATACATTTAGTTTACTGTAAATCACGTATCACTCCTGTTGGAGTGTAAACGTAATACCTGAATCGTACCTGTAGTTCTGTAATGAGTCAAATGTGTGTGTTGTTTTGTACCTTCCTGCAGCGTCCGCTGGTCTCACACACTGTACTGATGTACACGGCCCAGGTCCCGTCAGTGGATGAGGCCAGCAGGTATGTGCAGCTGCCCTGGAGTGAAAGTGTTTGCGGTCGAAGGTGCGAAAGTGAGTCCCGCTCCAGCTCACACTGTGAGGAGGCCTGCGGATCACGCACACTGCGAAACAGCCCACCGGCGGACCACTGCAGACGAACCCACATCTGAGGAGAGAGAAAACTGTTGATGCTTTACACAAACATGAGGCTTTAGGAGAAAATATTTAGGATATTTAGCTATTTGATTCACATATGCAGTAAAACAAAGTGAATTGCATATAAAGTTTGCCATCATTTAAACAACACAG
The DNA here is from genome assembly GCF_903798145.1 of Danio aesculapii. NCBI lineage: Eukaryota > Metazoa > Chordata > Actinopteri > Cypriniformes > Danionidae > Danio > Danio aesculapii. The sequence continues at coordinate 9,752 of NW_026613678.1, read as the reverse complement.
TATAAAATAAACAAACTACTAAATTTAATGTGTGTTTTGTCAGTAATGCATAAATGAAAGACAAGTGTTTATTAGTAACTATTTGCATCCATTTGATGTTATTCATTCATTAATTTTCTTTTCGGCTTAGTCCCTTTATTAATTCGGGGTCACCACAGCGGAATGAACCGCCAACTTATCCACATGTTTTACGCAGCGGATGCCCTTCCACCCATCTCTGGGAGACATTAAAAAAAAAAGAGGGGAGAGGGGAGTTTGAGCTCAGGTAGATCTCGAGAACTCCCCTGCTGTAGTAGCTAACGAACAGATAGTGATTGCTCTTAGAGATAACTACTTACTAGGAGCATGTCTATGGTACCGATTTGGATTAGTCAATTCACTTACAGTAAGTTGCATGTTTTTGGATGGTGGGAGGAAACCCGGGGAAACCCATGTGAGCACGGGGAGAACGTGTAAACTCTGGAAACGTCGACTGGCTTGGTAATGACTAGAACCAGTGACGTTCTTGCTGTGAAGCAGCAGTGCTAACCACTGGGCCACCATGCCACCCATCTAAAGGAGGAGGAGTAGGGGTGAAACGGGGGATTCTTCAAAGCAAAGATGGCTGTTATATGGAACTGAGGGTATTTATAGTGGCTTAGGGATCGTCTGATTGGAGAATCATAAACTGGATAATGCAGGACCAGCCGCAAGCAATCATAAGCATGTGATCCTCTCGAAAATAGTTTATAAATAAACTTCACTTAAAAAAAAACAGACATTCAGTTTATTAGTATTATTTAGACATTTGATAAACGTGCATACATTTTATTAGTTTAGGTTAAAACACTATTGCAAATGCATCAACATTTTAAAAGCCAGTAGATTTATAGATCCAGTTCATTTTAACTGAACATTTTAACTGTTGATTTTCCGGCATCTAAATTACATCCTAATTGATCTTGAAACACATTCTGAAAGTACTTTTTTTTTGTTAAACTGTGTAATCTAAATGCATGGAAATATAATAAACCAGTTAATTTATGAATCCATTGTAGTTGCATACAATTAAAACCGTTTCTTCTTCCACAAGTAAACCAAATGCATATAACGGTTGTTTAACCAAGCGCATACAACAGTAAATGAGTATGTTCACAATAAGGAGATTTATGCTGATTCTAATACATATTTTGTAAATGACTCAATTAAGTTACTGTTAATTAAAATTCTTTAAGTAAATGTTAATTAAGTAAATTACATTAAGTTAATGGGGCAGCACGGTGGCGCAGTGCATAGTGCTGTCGCCTCACAGCAAGAAGGTTGCTGGTTTGAGCCTCGGCTAGGTATGTTGGCATTTCTGTGTGGAGTTTGCATGTTCTTCCGGGTTCTTGTGGGTTTCCTCCGGGTGCTTTGGTTTCCTCCACAAGTCCAAAGACATGCAGTACAGGTGAATTGGGTAAGCTAAATTGTACGTAGTGTTTGTGTGTGAATGAGTGTGTATGGGTGTTTCCCAGTGATGGGCGAGGGCATCCGCTGTGTAAAACATATGCTGAATAAGTTGGCGGTTCATTCTGCTGTGGCGACCCCAGATTAATAAAGGGACTAAGCCGAAAAAAAAGAATGAATGAACTAAGTTACTGTCCAAACTATGTAATGCAAATGCATGGGAATTGTACATGCATTTTGAATACGTATATCTTAAAGGGGCAGTTCACGCAAAAATGAAAATTAACTCCCCCTTAAAGAGCCCATATTATGGGTTTTTGAAAATGCCCTTCCATGTAGTGTGTAACACAGCTCTAAGTGAAGTGAAATATCCAGCTAAGGCTTAAATCTGTAAGTGTACAGTGTTTAAAACTATTGATTCATCTATAAAAGAGTCGACTCATAGTGCTTCAAACGAGTCGCCTTGATAACGAGTCATTAGGTGTTTCGCGATGACGCAGCCACGAAACACAAGCCTCGCCAGTAGTTACGCGCGCAAACCAGGGAGATTTGAAACCTGCGGCCCCGCCCACTAACACAGAAAAAACACTAGACACACACACACAGACGCCGCCGGTCCAATGAAGTCACGCTGTGCTCAGATGGATAATATTGACAGTCTCTACCCAAAGATGAGTTGTTAACCTGGTACAGTACACGCGGTTACTCTTTATATTCTCTTATCACATGTAAGCCACGTTAAAAACGCGACGCGTGCCGCTTTGTTTACGGATTTAACGTTAAAGGCTTTTGTGAGCTCGCGTTCCACTGCCGTTTGTCGTTGCTATGGCGATCGATCGTAAGCTAGGAGACAGGAGACTCGTGTCACTTTCCCTAGTTCTTCTGAGGAGCGTTGTGTGTGTGTGTGTGTGTGTGAGAGAGAGAGAGAGAGAGAGAGAGAGAGACTCGCGTCGCTTTCCCTAGTTCTTCTGAGGAGCGTTGTGTGTGTGTGTGAGAGAGAGACTCGCGTCGCTTTCCCTAGGTTTTCTGAGGAGCGTTGTGTGTGTGTGTGTGTGTGTGTGTGAGAGAGAGAGAGAGAGAGAGAGAGAGAGACTCGCGTCGCTTTCCCTAGTTCTTCTGAGGAGCGTGTGTGTGTGTGTGTGTGTGTGTGTGAGAGAGAGAGAGAGAGAGAGAGAGAGAGAGAGAGAGAGAGAGAGAGAGAGAGAGAGACTCGCGTCGCTTTCCCTAGTTCTTCTGAGGAGCGTTGTGTGTGTGTGTGTGAGAGAGACTCGCGTCGCTTTCCCTAGTTTTTCTGAGGAGCGTGTGTGTGTGTGTGTGTGTGTGTGTGTGTGTGAGAGAGAGAGAGAGAGAGAGAGAGAGACTCGCGTCGCTTTCCCTAGTTCTTCTGAGGAGCGTTGTGTGTGTGTGTGAGAGAGAGAGGAGAGGGAGAGAGAGACTCGCGTCGATCTCCCCAGTTCTTCTGAGGAGGGTTGTGTGTGTGTGTGTGTGTGAAAAAAGCCTTACACTATGAAGCGTGTGCACTGTGACTACTTTTATAGTTGATTACCAGCTGGGCATTTCACTCTGTCTCGTGCTGAAGCCTGTCACTGTCGACCAATCGCAGCAGGCTGTCATCGGTCCAATCAGCGCAGATTAGCTTCGCGCTGAGGAGGGGGTTGGGAACAAATGAATCGCTGAACGATTCATATGGGAGTCGTTGGGATAATTAGGTAAAAATAAATGCAGATTATAAGACCATCAAAGTGTTTTATGACCTTGCATGCATATTAGACTGTTGTTGGAGACCCTTACAACCTAAATATGACCCTATTTCATGTATAATATGGGCTCTTTAAAATGTTCCAAACCTGTATGAGTTTCTTTCTTCTGTTGAACACAAAAGGAAAAAATAATACTATGTAAGTCAATAGTTACAGGTTTCCAGCATTTCTTCAAAGTATCTTTTTTTGTGTTCAACAGAAGAAAGAAACTCATGCAGGTTTGGAATAAGTAAATTATTAATATAACTGTTTTACTTATAATTATTATTTATAAGGGTGTCACGGTGGCGCAGTGAGTAGCACAATTGCCTCACCGCAAGAAGGTTGCTGGTTTGAGCCCCAGCTGGGTCATTTCTGTGTGAAGTTTGCATGTTCTCCCCGTGTTGGTATGGGTTTCCTCCGCGTGCTCCGGTTTCCCCAACAAGTCCAAACACATGTGCTGTAGGGGAATTGGGTAAGCTAAATTGTCTGTAGTGTATGAGTTTGAATGAGTGTGTGAAGTTGTTTCCCAGTCACTCGCATCCGCTGCATAAAACATTTGCTGGATAAGTTGGCGGTTCATTCCGCTGTGGCGACCCCAGATTAATAAAGGGACTAAGCTTAAAAGAAAATGAATGAATGACTATTACTTATAACATTGGGACAGTAATTGATGACAGAATGTTCAATCAATGTGAATTACAGTATGATTTTTAACTGCAGTGTGTGAGTGCAGTGAGCAGCAGCGTTAACCTGGCAGGAGTGTATGTGCAGGACAGACAGGTGTGGTCAGAGGCGTTTCTCCAGCTCAGAGCCCACAGGTGACTGCAGCACTGTTCCAGCGCCATCAGAGATGAGTTCTGGACCCCCGGAAACTCCTCACACGTCCAGGTGGAGAAACACTGACCACGAACACTCACACCTGTACAGTACACACACACAGACACACACACACACAAAAAATATGCAAACACACAATATAAATAAACATATGCACACGGAAACACAACATACACACCACACACACACACAAAATGCACATGGTCTCAAGCATGTATACACACACAACACTCAAAAACACAGATACACACATGCACACAACCCACATATCACATATACTCACATAAGAACGCAAACACACAGACACACCACACATGCATGCACACATACAAACAAACACGCATACATGCACACACAAAACAACACACTCGTACATGCATACATGTACACACGCACACAAGTAAACATTAAAATATGCAAACATACACACACACACACACACATACAAACACACAAGCATGCAAACACACACAGCACACACAGAGACACACATGCACACAACACCACACAACCCACATATACACACGCGCACACACAAAAAAAAAACACATACATACACGCGCACACCACACACACACACACACCCACCACACACACACACACACAAGCAAACATAAAAATATGCAAACATACACACCACACACACATAAAACACACCACATGCATGCACACAGAGACGCACACATATGCACACAATCCACATATACACACACACAAATGCACACACATATACACATATACACAAACACAGTGCATAACACACACAAAGCACACATGCGTGCACACATACACAATACACATTTACACACAAATTACACACATGCAAACAACACACATTAACACATGAAACACACACAACATCAGATACGTGTCCTCTACAGAAATACAGCACATCAGTGTGTGATCATCATATATGCAGTAGAGTCAGTGATGGTCACCCTGTGCGCAGTGCGGTCCAGTCCAGCCTTCACAACACTGTCTGACAGTCCGGTTCACCACCTCTCTCTCAATGTCTGGAGGTCTAACAGATACAAACACACACACTTTTATTATCAATTCACAACTTCTGCTCAATAAAACATTGCAGATTGTCATACAATTATACAATATACATATTCATTAACACAAATTACTGTGCCCTTACAAGCCTAAAAATCACCCTTTAAAATGTAACTAATTTATTACATTTTATTTCCCTAATAATAATTCACAGTGGTTAAGAAAACAAATGGAAACATGTTATTTGATATGTTTCAGCTTATTTCGATGCTTCTTTTGTCAAATTTGTTTTAAATAATAATAAATTATTTGATTTTTAGATGGGGTCCACAGTGGTGCAGTGGGTAGCACGTTTGCCCTGGGTGTTTCCCCGGTGATGGGTTGCAGCCGGAAGGGCATCCGCTGCATAAAACATGTGCTGGATAAGTTGGCGGTTCATTCCGCTGTGGCAACCCCAGACTAATAAACAGACTAAGCCAAAAAAAATGAATGAATAGATGATATTTAGATATATCACTATTATTATTTGATGTGTTTTTAATAGTGGTGGAGACTCTTATCGTGCGATAAAAAAAATATCGCCGTTAATTTGGGAGCTGGGTCTATTCTACGCAAGCTATGATGACTATCACCTTGATATTTTATGTATACCTGACCAGTGAACCGTCTGACAAAAAGTGCCCTTCTGAATCAAATCAGCAGAATGCCTGACTTTAGCTGCAGTTCGGCAGTTTCACTTTAACTCATGAACATTTCATTCATGCTGTCGTGAGAAACTGGGATATCAGAAGCAAATAAGGAGCAAGGACTGGTGAGAGTGTTACAGAATGTAATAACGCTCGCCAAACAGAAAGAAAAAAAAGTCCACATTTCACGATGTTGTGTGTGTGTGTGTATTTGTGTGTGTGTTTTGTGTGTGGTCCTTTACTGACAGCCGCCTGTGTGGATCTTGTGTGAAAATATGGCGAAAAGTCCTACATGACGGTAATGGTTTGATTACGGTGTTACTTCAATAATGCCACTAATACTACGTCGAATAGTTCGGACTGCTGAGCGAATCGCTGGTACAACCCTTCCTACTCTCCCCAAGAACTGTACTTATCCAGAGCGAGCAGAAGGGCTGCCAAAATCACTCTGGACCCCTCAACCCAGCACACTGCCTCTTTGAACTTTTACCTTCTGGTCGAACTGCTACAGAGCACTGCGCACCAGAACAGCCCGACACAGAAACAGTTTCTTCCCTCAGGCATCCATCTCATGAACACTTGATGATAATAATTGTGGAACCAACATCACTACTTGCTATACACTTTATACACATATACACTTATTTAACCACACACTTTACATGCCAATTTGCACATAGCAGCTGCACATATAACGTTGTATATAGTAATATAGCTCTACATACACTTGTCAATCTGTATATTTGCACTCCACTACTTACTTTATTTTTTTTTTTATATATTTATTCTCTGTTTTTTGTCCTGTCTCTGTAATCCTGTTGCCACTGTAGAAGCTCTGTCACCAAAACAGATTCCTCGTATGTGTGAACATACCTGGCAATAAAGCTCTTTCTGATTCTGATTCTGATGATATCTGCATACTCCACATGTCTTAACTTCATTTCTTTTTAGTTCAGTTATGACTTTAGTTGCATTAAGGTAATCAAAAAATCTCTGTTTACATGGTAGACTCTTAATCAGAGTATTCATATTAAAATCATATTAAAGTATTGTTGCCCATGTAAACATACTCAATGTTTGACACACCGTCATGGCTCTGTGGAACTTGGCATTGAGAAGCAGCATTTTCTGTATGTACGTACATCAAAAGCAAGTATGAAATCGCTGTTGGAGCTTATGTAGGCCTACAGTTTAACATTCATGTTTAACTGAATAAACAGTTAGTAAACACAAGTACATCTTATTGAACATCATTTATTTCCATCACCAATTATCACAGTAGAACAGTTTCTCAAGCAGTTTGTGATGCATTTTGGAAACAGGAGATGAGCCCCTGGTCTAATGCGCCACCTGGCTCGAGAAACTTGTTCTCAAAGACTTATTATTTGGATAGCACACATATTCTGAATGCCTTCGGTAGAATTCAAATGAGCCATTTTAATCTAGATTAATTTCGAGATTAATCTAAATTAATCTAGATTAAAAAAATTTATCTATGTCCACCTATAATTTTTAATGATTTTTTTTTTTTATTATTTATTTTTTGCATTCATCCTTGTATGTATCTTTTACTGCTACACATTTTTATGTCTGTAAAGTGCCTTGAGATGCTACTTTTACAGACACTAGGACACATTTCTCAATACTTAGGTCACTTTTGCAAAACTCTTCACACAATTCTCCTAAGCGACTTTCAGCTTGGCAAAGCAGTTCATTTCCCATTCAGAATGCACGACAACTACCAAAACACTTCATTCAGGTCTCAAATAAACTCTTCCAGAACACTAGCAAAGCTTGACAGCCCACAAACACACTTTATCACCCACAAAACAACAAGCTAAAAACACCAACAGCATGAAGCATTACACTGTTTTCTTTTGTAAAACAAGGACACATATCTGTTTATAACTGCAATATATATTGTTTATAACTGCTGTATATGATACTGGAATGAATCAGACATGATGCAGAATTCCTCAATATTTTATCTGCTTTATTATTTATTTGCACTAAGTAATTCTAAAATACAAGAATTTGTGTACACACCATCTACTGATACAGAGACAATAGTAATGCTAATCTACTCGGTCTTTTCCATTTGGTTCTCATCCACATCTCATCTTATGTCATCTAGGGCAATACACCTAGGAAAGAATCTTCTGGCATGCCTGATCCATCCCAGCCACTCTTCTTCCTCTTTCAGCCACTTCTCTATTTCTGGCTGAGTCCATGTTTACATCACAATACAAACCTATTCAGGAGTTGTCTCTATTTGTAATGAAATTGAAAGAGTAACGCTTGTGTGAATGTTCAATGAGAATCATCTGTGGCTGCTTAAACAGCATTTTAGATGGGAAATATGTTTCAGTAAAATATTGCTGTTGAATATTGCTCTTATTCAGTTCTGCATGATGTTATTGTTTTGAACAGAAGTTTAACTGTATTTGAAAACAGTATGTAAGCATGTGTAAAATGTCCTGTACGTACACAGATTTTTGGCATCTGTTGTGTCTGAGTGTGAAAAGAATTCATCAGATTTGAGAGATGTAGTTATTGAATGCATTTTAAGCCAAAACAATGAGATTTGATCCTCAGTTTAGCCCACATAGACTTCTGTTGTGCTCACTGTGTCAAGAGTTTTGCAAAAGTGATCTAAGTATTGAGAAATGTGTCCTAGCATCTGTAAAAACTGTAAAGGGCACTATATAAAAATAAAGTTTATTATTATTATATTGAGGCTTCTGGTTAAGAACTACTTGTTTACATCAACATAAATAAATAAATGTAAATAAATAAAAAAATCTCACAAGTAAAAACTGCTTTTATAACACTCAACACAACCTAAAATGAACCCTCATGTCTGAAATATGACGGAGGGAACAGAACAGTGATGTTTTGCTCACTTGAATATGTAACAGGCAGCTTTAGGGCCTTGTCTCTGGTAATATCGAGCGATGCCGTCGTCTCCCTCCGTGTTCGTGCCGCATGCGCTCCACATCCAGCCTCCAGCCCTGAGTGTTGAACTGATAAACAGAGGAGCAGTCCACCTCCTGCTGCTGACGGGGAGAAACCAGTCTCTCCACCTGCTCCTCGACCACCTGCTCACATCAGTGCCTGACCAACAGGAGATATCGTTTATGAAGATGCACTACAGTTCCACCCTATAGAATATGGTCACTTTAATTATATAGATTACAATACTTTTTTATTGATATTGATTACAATAACAAGTCAAAAGTTGCACATTAACACTCCAGAGGCTTTTTGTGTTACACATTAACACAAGAACACAATAAAATAATATATGATATAACAAAAGTTTATATATGTGTGTGTGTGCGCATGTGTGTATGCATACACACACACACACACACACACACACACACACACACACACACACACACACACACATCTCGATGGTTTAAATGCACTACAGTTTAACCTTATAGAACTATATATGGTAACTTAATTACTACATCATACATATCACACAGTAACACTCCTGTCACATGTGCACTCGCCACAAACACACAGGGATTAGCAAAATACAGATTATTTATTAACAAACCAAAGGAAAGCAGAAACTAGGATGTTGACAGTTCAAGTCTGGACAAAGAATAACCAAGCTCAGGGGTATAAATACACAGGAAATAATTAACTTAATTACAAACAGGGATGAGAACACATGTGGAAAAACATAACCAAGCAATCACATGATATAAACAAAAGCACATAGGACCGATGGGACCGACAACTTATCATTTACAAGATGCACTACAATTTAACCCTATAGAATCTTACACTGAATGATACCTTCATTGGCACTGATTACAATATATTTATAAAAAAATCTGTCAAAGTCTTGTAATAATCCCCTGTACTATAATATGTATTTCAATGAGTGCCAATAAGGGTTCAAGGTTAAATGCTTAGTGTCAAGGGTTTGTTCATCTCTGGATATAAAACCGCTTGACTGAAAAATGGATATGTTATAAATGAATATGTTATAATGGTAAAATCTCTCACCCCATGACTATAACCAGATTAAACCCCAGCAGAGACA